>NW_016690409.1:915109-1027962 GCF_001604755.1 Lepidothrix coronata | reverse complement strand
TTCCTTTTCCTTTCTCTTTTCCTTTTCCTTTTCCTTTTCCTTTCTCTTTTCCTTTTCCTTTTCCTTTTTCTTTTCCTTTTCCTTTTCCTTTTCCTTTTCCTTTTCCTTTCCTTACCTTACCTTACCTGTTTTTACATCCTGCACCAGAGGTGGCCTTCGTGCACTCCTGACACGTTGCAAACACCAAGTGCTGGCTTGGCTGCCTCCTGCACGGCAGGTCAGGGGAGGGGGAGAACACGGATACAAGGAACGAAAGTAAAAATCTGGGGAAGGAAATCATTTCAATGCAGTGCCAGCAAGGAATGAGAGCTCCCTTCCCCCAGCTGCAGTTCTGTGACTGAGCAGAGCCGGGCAGTCCCCTCCTGGCTGAGCTGTCCCACCCCTGTCCCCTCCAACATCAGACTGGCAGCACCAACAAGTCACGCTGAGCTCGAGGGGGCACAACACAAACATCTTAAAACTTCCACTGAGCACTTCAACGAGTTGTTTGTATCAACCCTCCACAGTGCACGTGTTCACACACACAAATTACACAACAAAGTGTGCTTTGCCCCTCAGAGAACCAGAACTCGAGCAGCAGGACAGAATCCCGCAGCAAATCCCGGAAGGAAAGGACAGCTTTCACCAAGGAGCAGCTGCAGGAGCTGGAAGCTGAATTTGCCCACCACAACTACTTGACAAGGCTCAGGAGATACGAGATAGCTGTGAACCTGGACCTCACCGAAAGACAAGTACTTCCCAAACCCTTGTCTCCCCAGCCCCTTCTTCTTCCCCCACGAAAAACCCTTCTCCCTAACACTGAAAACCAGATGTGTCACTTGAGGGGGTGTTTTGCAGTGGCACAGAGGTGTTTTAAAACAAAGCCTCCACGTTCTTTTCAAACACACTTGTTACAAATTTCTGTGAGTAGTTGATACATTTAATTACGTTTCTCTAAACTAAAGATAGATTTGGTAATAACTGGTCTCTTGCAAGCTGCTGCTTCCCACCATTCATTGGCACATATTGATATATCAAGGTTTACATATGGAATATGGACACCACCTTAGACTGCAATTAACAGGAAATCATTAGAATTATATGTTTGACACATGCATTCTTCCTGGGTGGTATTTTGAGGTGATAAGGAAAGATAAAAATGCAGAGTTCTGTGGAGAGATGTATTTCTGTTCCCTCATTGTCATCTCAGTCCAGGTTTCCTTTTCAAAGCCTAGTGAACAATAGAGGAATTGCTCAATTATGTGAAGCAAATTAAAATCTCTGAAGCATTAGATTGGGTGGCCTAGATCTTAAAAATACATGAGGGGCACTGTGGCTGTTGTGTTGACATGGTTATTTGACATGAAGACAGGTTCTAGGCAAAGCACCTTTGGGGGTTTCAGAGGAACTTCTGTCTGGAGCAGTTTAGAAAGAATTGTTCCCATCTGTGTCAGAAAGATGAATTGCTTAAACTTGCAAAGTTCTGTTCACCTTTTCTTCTAGAATTCCACAAATATGCATAGCTCTGCTTGTACAGCTCAGACTGAGACAGGGAGTAATTATTTCCTCTCTATCACCCAGGTCAAAGTATGGTTTCAAAACAGAAGAATGAAGTGGAAACGTGTTAAAGGTGGGCAACCAGTGTCCCCACACGAACATGACACAGAAGATGTGGACTCTGCTGCCTCTCCCAGCTCTGAGTAGTCCTTGCAGCAATGGGAGAGGAGCCTGGAGAAAATAATGGATCAGAAAGTGGATGCAACACTGCTTTGGGTCAGCTACTCAAAGAGATCATCCTGCTTGCAAATCCTGTAGCCCACGGTCTTTAAGAGGTTTATGATGCTTTATGTTGCAGAGGCAATTAAAGAGCACAGGGGGGAAAAGCCAAAGGAGGGCACGATTTTGATTTTTGTCTCTGGAACTGTCTTACTACCACAGATGTGTCTACAGAAAAAAAAACTATAACATTGAATATAAAACAGGAATAATGTTGTCTAGATGCTCAGACATTCAGAAAATACAGGTTATCAGTCAGAGAGTGATAACACAGATGTGTTCTCATCCAGTCTTTCCCTGGTCACTTCTATTCAGTGTGCATTTGGACTTGGCAATACACATTTTACTTGTGCCTTACTCTGAGAGAAATAAATACTTTGACAGTCCCTGATTCTTCTTGCAAAATTACTTGGACACCTGTATAGCTAGGCAATAAGATTACAAAATAAAATATGAGACTAAAACCACATATAAACAGAATTCTGCTGACCAGTTTCAGAGGAGGTGGCTTTCCCACTGACAGTCCAAGAAGGCAGGTGCCTCGTTGATGGCAGCAATTTGCAGAGGGAGATTTCTTCCAAGCTTACTGTAAATCCTGAAATTAAACTCCTAGATCTCAATTTCAAATATTTTTTCAAAGCAGTCATCACGAAACACCACAGCAGGCACAGCAGAGATGGAACTCTCAGCACAACATCTATCACTGTTGTGTTTTCAAGTTTTCCAATAAACAGCACCACCAGAAGTCTTAAGAAAACTTCCACTTGAAATTATCCTCCCTTTCAACCAAAACTTATAGTATATTGAGTTATGAAGATTTAGAAAAGCACAGTGCCTGTTTCCATATCTTCTATCTTTTTGTTTAATGTACCAATGCCATATTTTAAACAGAATTTCACACTAGCACACCACAACATGGCTATTGAGAACGCTGAAACAGTGGTTTGAATATTTGAAAGGTAACCATTATGGCAGCTCTGACATACTGCCTTCCTCTCACCCTGCTCTGATGCATATTTATTGTGGCTGCCTGTAAACTGTTGATCTGCTGGGTGCAAATTTGTATATCTGAAGGATATGTTTATAAAGCTATCAGTGGTAATTCCACTTGTAAAAAAACTCAAAACAGATAAATATCGTCTTTTTTTTTTTAACAGAGGTGTTGTGTTCTTTTCAAAGAGCTGATTACTGTGTCTACTAAGAGGAAACATTCATTACATTCCTTCTTAACATTTCCAAACTCTGACTGACAGATGAAAAAACGAGCAGTTTAGAGTATATATTTGTGCAAAACCAGTTTAAAAAATAATTATTTCTGAACGAAATTATTTAAAAATAAAGAAACTTGAGAAGTTCGAGAAGCACTGAGGAAGTGAACTGGTGTCTGGTTTCCCACACTGCACTACTTGCTCCTGCCCACTTTACCCAAAACCAACTGTTGCCCAAAACAAAGCACCAGCACCTCCCCCACTCAAAAAAAAATAAAGAAAACAGGATAAACTAAAGAAACCAGGATCACTGGTGCCTCACAAGGCTTCTGCACAAACTGTGCTGCAATCACAGAATGGATGCAAACACGTGCAAATCCTGTGACTGTAATAATTACTATATAATCAGTTATAATAATTAGGAGCATGCATGTTCTCTGAGCTGCCTCTACCCCCATCTCCTCAGAAATTTATGGTGAGGAAAAACCACCCTCAGCTTCCTCCCAGGACTTTTGTGTGTGCATGGCAGATATTCCCATGGAAAATGGGGCAGACTGGGAGCTTTGGTGCATCCCAGTTACTCCAGCTGAGGGGGATAATGACAAAACACCACTATTTGGATTACAAACCTGATATTAAAAATAGGTTAATAACATCACTACTCTGGTGACATAAAACTAATTGGCTAAAAAAATTGCCCACTCACAGATGAGAAGGAGCTTTGCTTTACTGTAACTTTAAGAATAGAAAATATCTGGGGCTCTGCTTCTTAAGCCTTGGTGCCTTCAGATTGTGCTTCTGACTAAAGTCAGTAGTTCAGCTCTTGGCAAACACTAAAGCAGGCTGAGTTTTGTGAAGAACTCTCTGGTGCTAACTCAGACATCCTACTCTCACCTCCTGGAACACAAATCACCGTGGGCAGGAGTTCTGTGTTACTCAGTTCCTTGTAAGCTCTTTAGCCAATTAACACTGTACAGCACCTCTTCCCCACCGTGCTTAGAAAGTTTGCAACCTGCAGAAGTAGCTTGTTTTGGGGATGAAAACTTTTGGGATCTCGGCTACCAACATAAACCAAAATCAGCTCCTCGCTCGGAAAAGAGGCTAATAAATCTTCCCCTTCAAGGAAGCAGTCAATGGCAGCATATTGAATCATAATTCACTTAAAAGCCAGTTAATGGGATCTCAGTCTGCACCCACAATTACAGCTCCTAAACTGTTCTTGCTCTGGATTTTGAGAAATAAGCTATGAGTCACCTGTGAGATCCTTCTGTGCTCAGGCAGTTTCTTCATGAAACCATCTGCTTGCTCTAAGGCTTCAGTGTTTTGAGAAGGAACATTTCACTCCTGACATCAAAGCATTTGACCTCTGAACCTCTGGTGCCAAGAATCTTTCAGGCAAAAACCTGTCGTCTGGGAGCAAAATCTCTGACCTGCAATTATTTTTCTCCGAAATCCACATCAGGCTGCATTCTCCTCACAGAAGGGAGGGAAACTCTACCTGGGGATGTTTGGCAGTGCTCCCCAGGCCTGAGTCTCAATAAATAATCTGAGCACACCGTCACCCCGTCCCATCAGAGAGCTCTGGCAGGTTTTCCCCAGGAAGCACACGCAGGCAGAGCAGCAAGACTTGCTGCCCATACAGAGCCAGTGCAAACAGCCCCCAGGGGATGGGGATATCTGTATAAACACAAAAAAACGTGCTGGAGCCCTTTATATCTGTGCTGCCTCTTCTAAGCAGAGAAAGAGAGGCACTTTCCTCAGACTCATAGATTTTATGGACTTTTTATCTATCCAGCCAGATGCCAGTGTAGCAGAGGCCCTGAGTTGTTTTACAGTTTCTGTATCCCACGACTCCTCTGTTGTTGGTCCTCAGTTTCTCCACAGCATTCTGCAGATTTAAGATAGTGATTTTTCCAGTCAATGGAGCTACTCAGAATACTTAAAGATAACTCGTGCCAGTCCAACCTGGCCTTGAACAGCTTCAGGGATGGAGCATCCACAGTTTTTCTGGGTAACCCCTGCCAGGGTCTCATCACCCTCACGGTAAAACATTTCATAGACCTGTTGTGACTAAGGAACCAAACCCTCCAGTTCACACTGCCTGGAAAAATAAGAGAGCCCTTTCAGCAAACACTTCACGGCCAGAGATTTTTACTGGGACTTATCCTACATGAGCAAAGCTTATAAATCCCACTTCCTCTGGAATTTCCTACGTGTGGAAACAAGCACACACAACAAATCAGGGCATTTTACAGAACAGACACACAATTTTTCAATGACCCCATTTTCTTCCCCCACCTCCAGCAGTGCTCATATGAGGTTTCATCAGCTACTATCTCATATTTTGTGTAATTCCTTACCCTTGAGGAAAGGGAGCAGCCAGTTCAAGAAATACGTCTGCATTGGTTACTGGGCTCTGAGCGCTGGATCCAGGCAGGTCCTCCAGGCAGATAGACAGGAAATCCACTTTCTTCCAGTGATTCCAGCTTTTGTCTGACTGGAACTTGCCCGGTGTGGCTGTAAAACAATCTCAGCCTCGGGCTATCACCTTTCAGGCCGTATTTGTGAGTTATGACCGGGCAGTTCCCCCTGCAGTGCCAGACACAGGCAGGTGCTGCAGAGCCTCTCCCCACCCTCCCCACGCACACAAGGCCACATTGTTTTACTTTCTACGTGAAGGAAGGATTTTCATACAGCACCAGACTTTTACACCGCTGTTCCCTTCCTCTGTACCATAATTGTTATTTTATTTTATTTTTTTTTTTTTAAATAACTCTTAGGCAGGGATCAGCATCTGGTTGTCTGGAAGCTCCTTTGGGAACAGATTGCAAAAAGATAATGGGAGTGAATAACAGAGAGGATGGTGACTTCATACCATGGAGGGTTGAGTCATGTTTCTCTCTTTCCTTTTTGAAGAAGAAAACATTTTTTCAAACCTCCCTCAATCATGCTCTGTACCCCTGGCTCCGGAGAAGGAAACAGATGTGAATTGACATTTTCTTAGAGCCTTTGATTTCCAATTCAGCCCCACACTCACACCCCATGCTAATCTGTCCCCCAGAATGCCACATGTGGAGTATTTCCTATGCTTGGGAATATATCACCAGGTAAGGGTTAGTCCAACAGTGCTACAGCAAAGTCAATCATTGGGAAGACACCAGAAAAAGGGTTGTTCCTTTCAATACTCACCTCAAACATCCTTCCAGTTTATGCCTTCATCTACTTTTAATTCTATATTTCTATATTTTGACCCTTTTCTGTATATTTCAATCCTCTTCATTCTATATTTCTCTCGTGAGAAATGACCAGAAAAAGTGATGGAACTGTTGAGAATCTGTGCACACTTTCCAACGCAGAAAAAGAAAACTCTCTCAGATCTGATTTAATTGCTCCATCCACTTTTCTCAGCTGAGAAGGACAGACCTCTGGTCTCAGTATCAGGGTATCTAACAAATCTGGCCAGGAAGTTATTTTCCAGGGAAAAGAAGTATCATTCTCCATAATAGTTACCCACAATTTTTTTTTCTGTCTGAAGTTAATTGAAAAGGAGATTCTGGGGAAAAGTATAGCTCAAGAACCTAATCTTCATTCATGTGTGCATACATCCAATACTCTATGATTATACCTAGAAAATGGCACAAATTATAAAATAAGACCTCTTATTTAAAAGGACTAGCAGCATGGATTTGGGTCAGGCTAGTTGCTGTCTTCAAGTGGCCTAAATTTAGCTGGACTGAGTCACAGCAAAGTTATATTAAATTTCTTCAAAGTATCCCAATAAAAAAAATAAATGTGCTAAAAAGAGAATGAAATAACAAGACGAGAAGTTTTCAGTCCCAGGGAAACATTTTGGGCACATCTCTCGCTTGTTTATTTGCAGAAGAGAACACAGACACAACTGGGGTGTGTTTCACATCACAAGATATAAGGGTTCTGTCTGCACTGAGGACATGTTTATACTGTTGGGTTCCATTATGAATCTGTTTTATATCCTGTGAGTGCTCAGAGTCCTTTGCACACTCTAGACAGGAAGCCTTTAATTCACACACTGAGAAGACATTTCCAACTATTCAAACGTTAAATAAATAAGCATGAAAAAAAAAAGTCATTCTACTGCAATAATTAAATTCTTCTTGTCCCATTGCGAGATTTCTGGAAGAACAAGCCTCCCAATCCTGGCAGGGTTGTTTATAAAGTCCAAGAAAGAAACTTAATAAGAGAAAGAAACTTAATGCAAAACCATCCAAACTCACTCTTTGGAAAACAATGCAAGGGTAGTAATGTTGAATTTGTAATCTGTGTATAACTCCCAGTACGAAATTGGGCTTGAATTTTCACTTTCCTTCACAGTTGCTAGGGTCAACTTGACTGCTATTATTTTTAGGAGAAAAATGATCTCTCTTTTTACAGTCTCCTCTCTGCTGTGATTTCATTGTGTCTCTGCCAGGATCAAGACGAGGCGATGCCAAGAAAAAGGATGAGCTCATTGCATTTAATGGTATGAGGTTTCACAAATAAAAACTGCATTACTCAACTGAGAAGCAGTCAGTGGTATACAACAGGGTTAAAGGCAGGCAGTTTTTATTGGAAACAAAAGAATTAATTCATTAATTTCTGATCTCACTGGCCTTCCTTAGGGATGGAATTTCTGATTATTCACCATTGTTGTCTTGTTATTGCACTTTTATGATAATATTAAATGAACAAGATAAATGTTATTGGTACAACAACATAGTGAAAGCAGCAAATTATAGGAAAGAGTCATTCAGATTTTCCTGTTTAAATCCAAGGTATAAATCTCAGCCTCTGGAATTATGGATTCAACACTCTTTCCACACCTTGTTGACTTCTGGCATCTCACTGAGCTCAAAAATTCTCATTCCACAGAACGGTGAATCCTTCTTAATGACACTGTACTAGTTCAGAAGAACCTCTCAAACCTGAGAGATCTACTGACCAAACAGATCCATTTGCCAAAAATGCCAGAGGCACAGTCTCTTTTACAGGCCCCATGCAGTCTTTGCAATGTGTCACATAAAAATGAAGGAGTCTTCAACAAGGAAAGGCAGTTCAGGTGCCCATAATGGACATCTGAGCTCATGATGTGTTTGACTGGGTGCTGGATTTTTGCACAAGGGCTTGGACAGGTACAGTTAAATCATTTTATGCAAGGTAGGCAGCCACAGGTGTCAAAAACTGCCTCGCTCTCCATGTGAGCAAAACTTGAATAAAACCTACAGATACAGAGTTTTCCTGTATCCTTATGAAAATCCTTTGCCTGTGCTGACACGTGTCCCATGACTCCTATTTAGGAAGCAATAGGAAGATATCCATTCCATCTCCTTTGCTCTTCCTGCACCCTGACTGGATCAGAGTCCCCTGTGACGTTCCCAGTGTCTGCTCCAATGTCTCACTGACACAGAATGACCTAATTTGTTATGGCTGGTGAGTACTGAGAGAAATTAAATCCAGGGTCTGTAGTTAATTGGGGTCAGGTTGAGATGATTTATGACCTGAGGAATGTACTTACTCTTTACACTATCATATGAACAACGGTATCAACTGGACTCAGCAACCTTTGGAATCGAATTAAAATTGGGATTTTACAGAAAATGAGAAGTAGCAGAGGCAAGACCCAAGGGAGAAGGCAGAGTGAGCAGATGAGGCTGTATCTGATCACAAAGCCAGGTACCTTCTCTTCCCACAGTCAGTCAGTTAACCATCAACTCCTGATTTATCGTCGCTCAGAGGAGAGATGGAATTGGTCTATGCCAAGAAAATCTCATCTGTCTGGAATCTGAAAGGAAGGGAAAAAAAGTTTGAAAATTTCAGAGGAAGTTGGGATTTGTCCCAGTTCCAGTGTCTCTGTGTTCACTCAGACAGCTCACGTTAGCAAGTGAGGCTCACTGAATAACAGTTGCAAATGTTTTTCCATCAATCAAGGACCCTGAGTTTGGTCCCAAGTCAGGGGGCTGTGCAGTTTAGCCCATGACCCTGAACAGCAGGAGCCTTCAGCAGGTTCTCCCATGCCTTTTGCAGGATATCTTAAATCAACATCTTTCTTTTCTCTGTGGGCTTTAGAAAAGGATTACAGAAGAGTTACTCTATTATCAAGTCCAAGGCACTTTATCACACTTCAGCAGTTAAACAGAACATGAAAATAAAATCATTCAATACCGACTTTCTTTGGAAAAAAATCACAGGGTTTTTTTTTCTTCCCTAATTAAGACTCTGCTTCTCCATTCTTGCTAACTTCATGTCCTGTTTTTGATCACAAAAGATGAAGCCATTCATGTGCCCAGTGAAACCAGCAGCTGATCACAAACTCTGGGCACATGCTTTTGCCCTCCGATACCAAGAGGTACTTCCACAAGCTTGTAGAGGATTCAGAGTCTTACAATTAATCCTGAAAATGTCTTATTTCAGGAAATACACCAGCACTGCTGCTACAGCAACTACAAAGGGCTGTCCCTTGTTGTGTCACAGAAAAAATGGTACATGAGAGACCAACAATGACCACGTTCTGTGAAAAGACAGGGATGCTGTTCAAACTACTCCATCTGCTGCTCAAGATTCCTCCAGACAGTACTGTCAGTTTTAACCTTAATGCATTCTGTAAATGTCTGGAAATACATGATATATGGAGTCTGCAACCATTGGAAATCAGCCCTGTGTGTGCTGCTTTCCTAAAAGACCAGAAAGGAAGCAGTCGTGTCCTGGTGGTGTGTTATTACTGAGGCCTGAGGACTGCACACATCCTGAAGACTTGGGTTTGTTCCTTTTTCATGGCTTTGGTTTAATTTTTTAGTCTCCATTTGTCGTGGCTCAAGCCCAGCCAGCAGCTCAGCCCCACTCAGCCACTTGCTCACTTCCCCCCTCCCTGTGTGACAGCAAGAGAATCCAAAGGGTAAAAGTGAAAAATCTCATGGGTTGAGACAAAGACAGTTTAATAGGGAAAGCAAAAGACACATGTGCAAAAGAAGCAAAACAAGCTATAAAATAGAAGGATTTCATTAGCACAGAACTCCTTTCATGTGAAAATTTTGTCCAAATAGAATTATTTTTTTTTTAAGCAGAAAAATCATTTCTATTCTGCTAATCTCTACCAAAATAGGCAGAGGAAGGAAAGGGGAAAAAGAAAAATTGTTGCAGTCCCAGGAGTGGTGGCTATAAAAGCTCTCCATGGGTTCCTGTGCTTCTTGTTGAACACAATCTTGCTCACACACACCTTCACTTGCCAGATACGTGACAGTGTATCAACCCTTCACCTTCCCGTTCCCTAAGAGCATTTTTGCATACTATTCCACGGGGATATGAGCCCCAAACACGTAAAGCTTCTTAGGGAAAAGAATAATCAATATGGGGGGGGTGTGGAAAATGCTGTATAAATGCAGGGATGACTGACAATGCCAAAACCAGCCTACACAGAATCATCTCTGCTCTGTCTCAGAGACTTTATCTGAAGGCACATGATGAAAGAGCAGAAGAATATTGGACTGAGTCACCCCCTACCCTCAGTGGAAGCCCAGAGAGCTCCAGTTCCAGCCCAGGAAACACTAGGAATGTACCTTTGTCCTTATAAATCTTTCTGAGTGGCTCTCATCTGTGAGGTTGTCAGTGGCTGGAGTGTGGCAATCACTGCATTTGGCAGAGCTCTTTGCTACCTGCAGTTTAACTCCCAAGCAAGCAGACTGCAATAACACAGGATATTTACTCAGCTGTGCTCCTCCTGTGTATCCTGGGGAGAAAAGGTATGTTCTGGCCCCTTTAATCACTTCATTCTTCGCTGGAGTAAACAAGAGGAGCCACGGGGGGTTGTCTTTGCTTGTGAGGTTCTGCTACACACAGGGTTTGCTGCATGAGACACCTTCACTAAGAGAGCACAAAGTTCCATCACTGGAAGGAGGGGGAGATGAGCTGGGGTGAGTACAGATGGCAGGAGGAATGCAAAAAAAGGACTGAATAATGGTCCAAACAATTCCTTTCCATCCCTACCAATGGACCAAGCAGCATCTTAACTGGTACACCCTGTGCTGCACCCGAGGTGGGACACGACAGGGGTTGAAAAGGCTCAGTGGAGTGAAAGTTCAAAGCAGGGCAGTGCCCTGCTGGGTCACTGATGATACACACAGGCTTTGCCAGGCCCTGTGCTCCAGCACCTCAGCAGCTTTCAGGAGGGGCCACTGCAGCCTCTTATAATAAAAGGAAGTGCTCTGAACAGGAGAAAAGTGCTGCAATAACCTGAACAGGCAGCAAAGTTCCCTAAGAAGTATCTGGCCAATACGTTACCACGAATTTGCACTGAAAACTCTGACAAGTGCAATTGGTAGGTGCTTTAGAACATTGTCAGAGTTGGCTGGGAAATTACTGGTTGTTTTTTTACTTGTGAACAAGTCCTGAAATGCTCCAACACTGACAATTATTATAAGGAAAAATAAAGGCTTATTTCAAAAATCTGTATTATTGTTTTTTAATTTTGGGCTGCTGTGAAACTTCAGTTTCAAATTTTAATTTCAGTTGAGTTCAGAGCTGAGGATTTTTGCACTGCTGCTGCCCTCTACACAGGAGATACATACAGCAGGGGGAATGGGATCTGCTGGGCAGGGAGAGGTGCAGGAGTGCAGGATGTGGCCTTTGATCTGGTGGACGAGGCTGTTTCTCTGCATCTGCTGCTCAGGAACCTCATCATCCCTGCACTACAGAGATGCCATCCCTGCATCTCCAGGGAGGGCATGTAAGGCACTGAAACATGAAAGGACAAGTGTCTTTTCCCATTACTTATAGTGGGGTTAGTTGGGCCATATAAATACATCTACAGTCAGGAAAAGAAGACACTACTTACTTCTTCAGAACAAAGAGTGGACTATTCTGTGAGGCACAATTCTGTGACTTTAAATGGTTTTTAAAAAGTGAATTTAAAATTAATTTCGTATCTAACACGTATTATGTCTGCCTGTCTTTAAGTTTTCAGTATGACATACACCAATTTGTCTGGCAGAGCATCATGAGCCCCACCCCAGCAAGGGCTCCATTCAGAAAATGTCCAGTGCTCCAAAAGGATGAGTCACTTCTTCTCCTCACTAAGCACCGAATTCTCTCTGGCAAAGCCTACTTGGCCAAACACCAGGACTAAACAGCTTTTAAAGAAAACAAAGTAAAATTCTGATAGAGTAGGATCCTCTTTTCAGACTTCCAGAATCTGAATTTTTAACATGATTACTACAGGAAGAAATATCTCAGGTCCTGCAGCTCTGTGACCTTCCAGTCCCAAGGTTCTTTAGAAAACACGTTTTCTCAAACTGTAATTCCATGAATTTTTATTACCACTTTTAAAAAGAGCAGAAGTTACACGTTTTCCACACAGTCTCCCAGTGTTTATAAGCTTTCTCCCCCCATCCCTTTCCTGCTTACATGTAATAAAAGTCAGAGGTAGCAAGTGAAGATAAAAGCAAAAGGGGCTAAGTGTCCCAGGGGGCAGATTTGCTGTATTACTTCCAATACTTTTCAAATTGAAAATGTGGAAACACATTTGACTCATGCTTCTATTTCTACACGGCTGTTCTTTGCTTCTCAACTGTGATTCATGTGCAAGAATGAAGTCTCTATTGATTGATCAAGATCTAGCTCTGGATAACTAATCTTCCTAGATACTAGACTTATTTTACATCACTGAATTTCTCTTAATTTTTAGGTAATGAATGTGGATGGCAGATGACCTAGCATTTTAAAAAAATATTTTACAAAGTAATTGAACCAAATTAATCCTACCTGGAATTTAATGCATAGCATATTCTACATTATCTGATTTTCAGGAGGTCTGCATTAATAATTTCTTTCAAAATGCTTTTTCTCATTTTGTTGTAATTTAATTATGTCCCCGTGACTGTTGGATCCCTGTTTAGCTTCTCAGGAAATTACTCTGATATGTCAGAAGAGGCAAGGTAGAGAGTCTCCTTTTTGCCTTCTGGTCTTAACAATTAATCACAACTGTCTAAAGAGAACAGAAAGATGATTTTCAGACCAAAAAAAAAAAAGAATTCTATGAAAAATGGATTAAATTTTCCCCCAAAATTTGGTTGGGTGTATATTTTGAATTTGGGTGCCAGAAAACCCATTCCTTCATAATGCACTCCTGGGGCCACCAAGTTCATCTTCTGTGCCGTCCCGGGCTCAGGGTGCCACGCCAAGGGTTCTGAATGTACAAAAAAGCTGAGTGATAATTCCAGGCGGGGGGGAAATGAGTTCAAAGTGTTGCAGGATGAGCCTGTCGCTGGAGTACTGACTCCCACCATCACAGCCCGCATTGCTGGATACTCTGCAATTCTGGTGAGAACTTCTCGGCTGAGCCTGAACTCTCCCGCCGCATCCCCGGTTCTCTCGCCGCATTCCCGGTGCTCCCGCCGCATTCCCGCCTGGATCATCCTCCTTTCCCGGTTCGCCCCCTGCTGGGTCTCGCCGGGGACGCCCTTTCTGGCACGGCGGCAGCTGGAGGGTTAAAAGTCTGCTCCGAGTTTTGTGGCTTCTTTCCAAAAGGTTTCAGTTAACACCAAAGGTCTCCTTAAAGCTCCCTCGCTTTAATAGATTTTTCCCATCGAGTTCTCACTTTATGGACTATCATTTCCTTTTCTGCAGGGGAGCTATTTTCTGGGTCACTGATCCGACCAACTTAAAAGGGATTTCATTGATTAGATTTTATGGGTGGTTACTTCAACCATAATGTCACAAGTTGCTCGTACCTGTTAACAGCTGTGAGTCCTGCTTTGGTACCCTGTCTCTGGACATCTACAAGTGAAGGCAGGCTCCCCTCTCCCGCCTTGATTGAGTGTTTGTTAATTACTAACACATTCTTTATCCTGTTACTGCCCCAGCTGCTTTTGTCCTTTTACATTTCAGTGCCCCAGATCAGCTGCGTGGCGAAGTGTTACTGATAAAATCCCCTGTTTGTGACATGTGGCACCTTATTCCCTTCCTGTCTCTGTGTCCTGCAGTCACACAAATATCCCACAAATACCTGAAGCACTGCACACCAGGCAGCATCACACGAACAGACAAAGCCAGGAGATCACCACTTTCGAGGCAAAACTGAGCAGAGTGTTTTAAAGCGGAATTTTAATTTATTTTAATTTTTTTATTTAAGTGAAAAATGAGGAATAGAGCAAATAAAGGGAAAGAAGGCAGGGCTTGCAGGCAGTGGACTTGCAAGCAGGATTCCTGCATGTCAGTGCTTGCCTCATTGCCTTTCTCAGTCCCAGGGACAGACTGGGGAGCTGCCTGTGTGCACAGCGTGCTCCTGATCTGCTCTGGAGGATGATCTCTAGGACACCACGGTAGTTTAGTTTTTGGGACTTGTTTCTGAGCTTCATGACAGGGCAGGGCAGGACCCCAGTGAAAGTACAAGCCATGCTAAATAAGCAGAAGAGGTGAAACTACCTGTACCTAGTATAAAATCTATGAGTCTGTAAGTGCAGAGTCATCTTCACAGATTTTAAGAAACTGATTCTTAAGAGCAACAATGGAAGTGATTTGTGACTTACTACTTCTAGTTTAATTTCCTTTCCTCTAATACAGTTGCTTTCCTGGCCAGAAAATATTTGCTCTTCTCTGTGCTAAACAAAGTGCAATGGGCTTAAAAGAAAGGATATCATTTTCTGCAATGTGCCTAAAAGAAAGGATATCATTTTCTTCCAGCTTCCTTCAGAAAACACCCGACTAACAGCCCAGGAGGGTTTGCAGACTCGTGAGTACTGTTAGAAAGGAACGGGATGGCAGTGGCAGGGCTGGTACAAAACTGCATGGCTCCACTGCCAGTGCCAGTGGAGCAACCTCTCTGCTTCTCCCATTTCCAGAATCCAATTCTGAAGCACTTTTGCTTCCTACATCCCTGTCACGAGGAGCACTAAACGTGATCCTGCAGCATCAAGCCTTGGGAGCTGAAGTACAGAGAAATTCCCTGTCATTCTCTTCATGTCCCTTCACAGGACACAAGGAAAATTAATTGAGGGTAACAGTCTACTGCTCATTCCCTTTTCCCTAGAAGACATGGCCCATTCTCTGCACTTCATCTCCATACATCCTGTGCAGAGATTCCTCTATTTGCTCTTACAACTGCCCTGGTACATTATAGCAATATGACCATCAATTAACAGCACACTCTATCACAATAAAGAAGCCACCCAACCTTATATAACTCTTTTTAATTGTTTTCTTACATTATAGCATTTTGCTAAACTTATTCTGCCATAATTCACATAATTTAATTTCTCAAAGTGCTAATAATTTAATTGCTTCCTTCCTGCAGACAGAGTGCCTGAACTGCCTTCTCTCATTCAGAACATTATAAAAAGTGGCTGTCATGAATACTTAAAAGGGGTGTTTTATTCACAAGACCTTACACAGAATCGCTCTCTCCAGAGTCTGTGTTGTGTTTCAGGCAGCCACAAGGTGCAAGAAACCTACCCAGGCACTCCCTTGCATCCTGGGACTATCCTCAGTAAGTTTGGATTCCAGTGATGCATTTCACCACATGTACAGTGTTTGGGGATGTGGGAGCAGCTGCTGGATGTAAACTTCCTGACAGCTCTGCAGGTGTCATTCTGCTCCCACTGACATGTCAGAGCTGTGTGTCAGCCAGGTTTCCTGGCACAGTGGGGAGCTGTAGCCTACCAGCAGAAAAATCAAAATATGCATTGACCAGGTACTTAAACATCACAGACACCCCCTTCCCAGAGCAGTACAGTGAACTGGGGGTGTGAGCTATAGCAAAAACAAAATGTACGGGTTCCATTTAGCCTTAGGGATGACTTTCCCCTTGTCTTCTTTTAATCTTGACTACCTATTTCTCTTCCAGGAGATGACATTCCATGAACAATTATTGTATCGTCACCAGGTCTCACCTGTCACTGATATATTTGGCAGGAAAAAATAGGATAGATAAATGTTAAATATCATCGTGGAACTTTAAAGGGGAAATTTTGGGGAAAAAAAAACAACACCCAAAACAGGATGCATGCACATGACCCAGGAGACAACGCCTGGCAGGTGGAAAAGCAAAACCACTTTTTTTTTTGGTGTGCAAATCCCAGGACTGATTTTTTTTTTTTTTTTCAATGTTCTAGTCCTTTAACACTGGTATGAGTAAAACTGATTTTGGCAGCCAGGGCTTTAGTTTTTCTTTCTCCAGTTCCACGAGTGTGATTTTTTTCCAATCCTTGTCGAAGCTTCCCCGGAACAGAACTGAACATACACGAAGAGTGTTTGAAAATGACCGCAGTGTGCGTGAGAAGGGGCAGGGCCGCCGAGGGAGCCCGAGAGCGCGGGCCGAGCAACTCCTGCGCTCACAGCAGGCCCGGGGGAGCGCCCGAGCAGCCGCTATGAATGAACTTCGGGAGATTGTTCTTTTTTTTATGAATGGGAGCTCCGCGAGGGGGGGGGGTGTGTGTGTGAATGGCAGAGCTCTGCGATGTGATTGGTCGCCTAGGGTGAAGCTCCTCCCACTCCTCAGCGGGCGAGGGCCGGAGCGGGCTGGGATTGGCGGGCGTGCCCCGACACGGAGCTTCATTCACAAAAAATCGGTGAAACAAAGGAGCGGCGAGCGGGGCCCGTGCGAGCGGGGCCAATGGGCGGCCGCCCCCGGGCCCACGGAGGCCTGAGCGCGGGGCGGGGCCGCTCGGGGCTCCGCGGGGGCTGAGGGACCGCGGGGGAACCCACCGGACCCGACCCGACCCGACCCGACCCGACCCGACCCGCCGGGCGGGGCTTCTGTCCCGGGGCTGGCGGGCTCGGTCCCGACTCGTATCCCAAGTTTCGGCAACTGCGCCTCTCAGGGGCGGCGGGAGAGCCCGGGAGCGGCCGATCGCGGTCCTGCCGCGGCTGCGGAGCGCGGCCGGTGCGGAGCCCCCCGAGCGGGCCAGCCCACCGCTCCCCGCCCCCTGCGCTGTCCCGGGCGCCCGAGGAGCGCGGGCAGTGCCCGGGCAGGATGAAGGGGTACCTGGACCAGCAGGTGCCGTTCACGTTCCCGCAGGTGAGTGGCGGCTTCGCCGGGCTGGGGTTCCGCGCTGGGCTCCGCTCCGGCCGCGGGCTCCGCGCTGATCTGCTCCTCCCGTCGCAGCCCCCGGGCCAGGCGGTGTCCGGCGGCGGAGCCGTGCAGGGCGCTGGGAAGATTCCCGGTGAGCCGGGGGTGCCGCCGGCGCAGGACTCGGAAGGTGAGAGGGTCTGAGGGTGGAGGGAGGGATGGGGATGGTGGAGGCGTCTGGGCAGTGACCGGGTCCTCCCCCTGCGCCTCCGTCCCCACCTCCTCGTTCCGCGGCACCGCCGGGGCTGGAGCAGCCCCTTGTCCCTCCCCGGTGCTCCGCTGAGAATCCTTTCCCTTCTCCCGCAGAGCTCTTCCAGGACTTGAGCCAGCTCCAGGAGACCTGGCTGACTGAAGGTAGGCTCCTTCCCTTTGCTCTGTTTGGTTTTGCTCGGCTTTGAGTTGTTTGTCTTGCGAGGTTTGTCCTGCTCCTTTGCTGTGTTTGCCTGGCTCCAAACAAAAGTGGTTTTTTCGGGCTTGCCAACCTCTGGCTTGAGTAAATGAAGACGCTGAATGACACCATTGTGCTGGGCATTTGCTTATGAATGGAACTTGGCTGCTGGCCCGCTTTCCTGGGTACAATTTTCGTTTTAGGCTATTTGTAACTGGTTCGATTTTATGCTAATTTGTCACTTATCTTTGTTGTTTGCCAGAACGTCGGTATTTTCTTAAACAATAAAGTATTCTTTTAATTTGGGGAACAAAATGTTTCTCTTTCTTTTTTTTTTTTTTTTTTTTTTTTTTTTTTTTTTTTTAACAATACTTTGTGTGGAACTTCCTGGAATTAGCACTTTTCAGTTTGGTGTCTAAATTGTTTTGCCTTTGAACCTCAAGGAAAACTTTGAATTCCAGGGAGTCCCATTAATTCTAAATGAAACTAGTTTTAAACAGAGTAGTGAACTTAATTCCAGTACTATAGATGATCTATTTCCTAGAAAAAGAGAAAGAGCTGATCTGCTTTTATATCAGATTAAGAAAGGATAATGCAAACCTTATTGAATGGGTTTGGAATATAGGCAGAGGGTTTTTTTATTATTATTATTTTATTTATTTTGCATAGCCCATAGCATGTGGTCAGAGTCCAAGTGAAATCCTTGAGAAATTCAATATGTGCTTTAATATTCTAGCTTATGATTTCAGAGCACATATAGGGGAACTAGTTTCTCCCACGGCAACTCCCATTTCCAGACTTTTTAACAAGAAAAGTGACTCTCTGAAGCAAACTATTTTTGTTTTTCTGTATTCACCTGTATGCCAAAACATTTTCCTGAATGGTGAAAATATTTTTAATAATGTCTTTTGCATGTCTCCATGTTAGCATTTGTTCATGAGATTAAGGCAATAGATCACTTAAGAGTATCTTCCTAAACAATGCAGAAGAAAAAGCAAAAATATGAAATATGTTATTTATTGTCTTCCACATTTAGTTAAAAAATTCAGCTTTTTTTTTTCCACAGTTCTTGGTGTTGTCTATTGTTGATTTTGAAATAAAAGAGAAACAAACCTAGGAAGGAAGCAAACTGGAAATTAGCAATCAGGCTAAAAGGTTAATGAATTTAAACCACATATACATCTGTGTATGTGTGTATATGTGTCACTATATATATTTGTGTGATTTCAGTCATAGGGATCTCTCTTTTTTATCTTTTTAGAGTATTTTCAATAGTGTCAATTAACACCTGACTCGTCATTTTCAAAGAATAATTCTGCATACAGATGACTCTTAAAAGAAACATCTGCTGAAAAATCCCAGGCCTTGTTACTAAAAACCTAAAGTTTTCCTCTGCACCATTTCTAACAGAATCTGGTGGAATGCACTGGAGTGAAGCTGGCAGTTGCTAACTGTGTGGAAGTAGTTTCAAGCCAAATAATTTATAAAAGTGCTTCAGCATTCAGAGAAACAAAAAAAAAAAAAAATCTTCCTTGAAGAAAAGTGGCAGAGGCAGGTCCCTGTGCTGGCTGAGAGGTGGAGATCCACATCTCTGGGTGTCCTTGGGCAGAACACAAGCCCTTGAAAGCAGGGTGGGAAATGGGGGACCTGTGTCGATGCCTGAGTGACTGAAACAAGACTTTTAAGTATAGGTGCTGGTTTGGGGAGAACAAGAAAACCTCTGTCTGTATTGCAACTGTATGAAGTAGATTATGAACATAAAAATTGAAATTTTCTTCTGGCAACTTCCACTTTAGCCTTCCTAGTACAGGTCTGTAGCTGCCTGCAAACATCCCTGCCCAGCAGTGAGGCTGTGTGCTCTCATTTCAGCCTTGCCCTTCCTTTCACATCTCCTCTGTGGCCTATTGCTTTCAGCATGTAATTCTCTTAATGAGATCCTCAGCGATGCCACAGAGCCTCGGGGACACGGGCTGCAAAATCCAAACTCGGCTCACACAACGTGATCCTGGCCATTTCTCCTCTTTCAAGGTTGCTTTTTAAAGACAATTCGTAGAATGAATTTTCTAGGTGTTTTTTTCCTCCGTTCCCCACATTTTGTTGTTTACAGTTCCAGTCTGTTTGTTGTCATGCAGGTCAGTGTGAAGAGCTTGGTTAGTTCCATTCTGATTCTCTGCCTGTCTCTGTGTGGTGTTATTCCCTGAGGTTTATATTTGGCATGTCTTGTCTAGGTTAGCTTCAAGTGACTGAGATTAGTGGGCTTCCATTCCTTATGTCCCTTAACTTTGACTACATCACATTTGCTTCAGAGCAAAGTTTTGCTCTAGAGGGAGTGCAATCTGTTGTCCACTCTGCAATAAGAGAAATTGCAGGTTTGTCTGTTATACACTGGCAGCAGCATTTCTTTCAGCAATAGAAACAGACTTTATCAAATAACAATCTGCTGCAAGCCCTCCCTTCCCTGCACTAAAAGGGATGTAAAAGTAATTGTTAGAAGTAATAAAATATTCTAACACAGTATGTGCTGTGGTTAAGGTTCTCTCCCCGCAGTTTCTCCCGGGACACACCACTATTCATTAATCCCAAAGGAAAACTATCCTTAGTCACTAAAGTCATCCCAGCAGAAAGCTCAGTTCTTTCCTGCATAGATCTATTTCTGCTGTACTGTTAATTATACTGTACAAAGTGCCAAAACTAATTCTTCACCCCCTCCCTCCCTCCCTCCCTCTCTCTCTCTCTATCTCTCTGTCTCTCCTGACAGCTCAGGTTCCAGACAGTGATGAGCAGTTTGTGCCTGACTTTCACTCAGAAAACTGTAAGTAGCACGGGGAAGATCACATGTCTCAGGGGAGAAGGGCAAACTCAAATTTTGGTGCCTTTCCTGTGCTGATACCCCTCCTCTCTGTCCAGGGCAGTTTCCCCCATGAAAACTGAAATGAAACACTTTTACTGGTTGCTCTTGTTTACCTCCTTTCCCTGGGCTTGGCCCTGCAGCACAGCTGGGCTTGGTCTCTGAGTCATATATCTCATTTCTTCCTCTTTTTGACCCGGAACTGAGGATGGGCCCGTGTTTCACTCTGAGTGAATTCATGAGTCAGTTGTAATGTAATAGCCTGTTCCAGTTATAAGGGTCTGGAAAGCATTGGCTGCTCCTAACACATCCAGCTTCTTGAAATTTCCACAGAGGTCAGTGCACTGGAGAGAGAACTTGGTTTTTTTACCCTCAAGACTCAGCTGACCAATCAGCATTTTTAGATGGATTTTATATATCTGTTTGCTTCATACATTGCTACAGACAGGGAGATGGGTGCCCCACGCACAGAAAGACTCTTTTCTCTTCTGGCCCTTCCCTGGGCCTGGAGTGTTTGCACAGATGCAGGAGTGTCATGCTCAGAATACTGAATCCATCCCAGGTGTGGAGAGACCGCTGGGTCAGCACACTCAGCCCTCCCTCAACCTGGACAGTGCCCAGAGCTGTTTGTGAACAGGTCCCTCTGCTCTGACTGACGGCAGCCACAGGATCAACCACAGGAGCCAGTTGTGCCTGAGGAGCAGTAGGAGCCAGAAACAACAGGAGGCTCTGTGATCTTGTGGATTTATGCAATATATATAGTGGTGTTTTCCCACAGAAAGCCTTAAACTTTTGTAATCGCTGTGTCTACAAAAACCTTACATTTATTTTCCTGTAGGACAAACTGTACTATCAGGACATCTCCAATGTGTCATCATATTAGTGTATTATAATTTAATGCAGTGCTACATAATAATACTACTCTTAAGACATGGTTCCCAGGTATGGCAAAGACCACTTTGCATGATGCAAATCAAAACTTTGCTTTTATGTTCTGAAAAACAATGTGCAAGCTACACCTTATAACAGAAAATGTCCGTCCCAGCCCTGAATAGCTTAGGACATACCCACTCTAAATCCTTTTCAAAGTGCTCTGGATCATCACAGAGTATGTTAACACTACCTTAGGTTTGCCCTTTTAAGGCTGATGTGTCATACACACTTCACTAAATCCAGGGCAGCGCTCAGGGAAGTCCAGTGAGCAGCTGTGCATGTTGGCATTTTGTTTCTTTCAGAGCCACCTGAACAAGGACAAGGTGGTGCCATCTCCACTGACAATTCACTGGCAGATAATCATAGCTCTCCATAAAGAAGAAAAGTGTCAACTTGATCTTTCCTTTCCCTCCCGCAGTAGCTTTTCACAGTCCTCCTGCTCAGATCAAAAAGGAGCCGCAGAGCCCCTCGGAAGCCCCCCTGTCCTGCAGCCACGAGCAGCCCTTCCAGCAGCACAGCGAGCAGTGCCTTTACACCAGGTAAGGTGGCTCACACAGGGGAGAGACAGGAGCTGTTCTGAAACAAAGTGCTGCTGCATTATCTAATAATGGAGTGTGTGACAACAGCCCTGCCTGTGTGCTCAGTCCAGACCAACGGGTGGGTCAGCTCAGGCAGCCAGGTGCTGCTCTGGGCAGCTCAGAGCTGAGCAGAGTAGGTCTGGGCTTGCCTCTCTTTTCTTCTCCCTAGTGCTGTTCCTCGTCTGTCTTCATGCTGAGCACAACCTTGACATCTACCACATATCTCTCCCCCTTTCTTTCCAAAATCTGTCCCACACCACTGCCCATAGTGCCAAGCCCTTGCCTGAGCTCTAGTGTGGCTTCTTCAGCACAGACACCTTCCCTGGTTTTCTACCTGAAGGGTTGTTGCTGTTGTGTGTGGGGTCAACTAACAATCAGAGAGCAGGGTGTTTATGCTGGGAGTTTGTCAGCCTAGGTGGCTGCACAGAGGGACAGCATGTTTGCCTTTGATATACTGTTCCCAGATGCTGCCACAAGTCCTTCTAGGAGAGCTGTAATGCTCCAATATCTGTCTGACTGTTGCAGTGCCTATGATCAACCCAGACGAGTCGGAATCAAGTCCCCCAGCCCAGGAATCCTGACACAGTCACCACTCCAACAGTTCCCTAGACAGGACAGGAGCTTCCCAAGCCCTGTGGGGCCACCCCACTCCACATCCAGCTGTGGATACCTCAGTGAAAACGGGTGAGTTACTGCCAGGAGGAGGCAGCCACCGGCAAGAAGGATTGCTCTTCTGGGTGGTTCAGGGAGGAAGGGCTGCAGCATCCAGATGGAAGTGCTCTGTTTACAGTGAGCACAGGATCCCCTCCCATGGGATCCACTGCTGCTGCCTAGGGTTCCAAGTCCATAACCCTACCCCTGCTAGATTCTGTGAATGATGGGCTGTACAGCAGCTACCCTTGCAAACACCCTTCACTGGGGTCCCTTCTTCCCCCAGCTGTGAGTGAGCTCCTACAGCCCTAGTAAGAGGCTGAGGAAGTTTCTGTCCCTCAACCAGCCCCCCACCAGGGCTGAAACCAGGGGAGCCAAGAAAGCAGCCATCTCATGTCCTCTCCCTTCTTCCAGCTCTGCCTATCAGCCACCTGTGGAGATGTGCCATTCCTTCCCCTCCTCCCAAGGCGTGGCCCAGGAAGACCCCATTGCCTACCAGTGCCAGATGCCCAAGCCCTGCCTCCAGTACCCTCATCAGGGCTTCAAACAGGAGCACCATGACCCACGATACGAGCAGGAAAGCCAGGCAGGCAGCAGCCACCAGTACCCAGCAGCTGTGGTGGTGAAGCAGGAGCAGGTGGACTACATGTACGACTCAGGTGGGCAGAACGAGCTCTTTCTGACTGCAGAAACCAGGCATCAGTGGGAGTGAGCAACTCCTGGGTGAACATCCATCACTGGTGGCCTTTGGGCTTTGAAATAGTTCTTCAGGAGCACGTGTGGTCTGGGAAACTGGCCTGGGTGACTGGCTATGCAGTAGGAAACTTAAACAGTTCCATCTGTTCCTTGCATCCAAGATAAAGCTGGGACATTCACCTTCCATGCCATGTTCTAAGACCTTCTGGTAGATAGTTGGAAGCTTTAGTAAGACAGGAGGTAGAAGGTGATGTTAAATTCATTCAAACTAGATTAAAGTATGCTTTCTTTTTTTTCCCCAAGGGAATAAGTAGCCAGTGGGGAGACTCTCCAAATTCACAGTTATCCCACTCACACCATCAGTGCCATTGTACTGCTTGGTGTCCCTTGGAGTGTCAGCTTCCACCTGCTACTTCCCATAGAAACAGGGCACAGAGAGCAGAGATTTCAGGGGATCACAAGAGAAAAAAAGTTTATCATTCCAGAAATAGCTCTCTAGATACCAGGTCCACCAGGTGATCCTCTTGTTTTTCCACGAGGGATAAATCTTATTTTTTCAGCAGACCTGTCTAAAGACTCGCTACCCTGAGATTGCAATAGCCTCTTCCAGAAGGAATGTTACCTCTGGTTTCCTGGTATTTTAATGGACATCTTGAATTGTTTCCTTTAGCAGAAATAAATACATAAATAAAAGGCTCCCATGAGGGTATAAAAACCACCACTGTGGTGAGGCTGATATTACACTTTCACTGGGTAGTTCTGTGCAGGCAGGGGAAGAAAATGCAAACCCTGAAGAATGCTTTTTGTGAGAGTAGTTTATGATTGTAATAAGACCCACTCTGTCAGCTCGGAGTACTCTTCCCTCAGCATCAGCAAAATATCTGCTGAAAGCAATGGCTGAACACAGGAGTGTGAGGGAAACATAAGATAAATCTTCCCAAAGCTCCCAGTTACAGCTTCCTTTTCAGCTGGGGACAGAAAATAGATTTGATTCAGAAAACACAAGATACAGAAGACACAAATTGCAGTGCTCAGGCAGCAATACACACTACAGAGAGCATGGAAAGACCTTCTGCTTGTTTTTAAACTCAGGCTATTTTTTTCTTTTTGTTTTCTCAATTGTTTGTGAGAATGCCCATCATGATGTGAAAAAGCCGGGGAGACTTGAGACATCTGAAATGACATTTGTGAGACACTGTCTGCAGAAACATTCAGATGCTACTGCTCTGTTTAGATTATCACACGAATGTATGAAAAATGTAATGCCTTCTTACCTGGGAATGGATGTAGTTGTCTTAAACTAAGATGAGGGAGAGGTGTTATTCAAACTTAGCCTATTGCCCAAGATTCTGAATGAAGAGTGGTGTCGAGGTGACAGGCTAACTATCCCAGCTACTCTGAAGGATGCTGTGTGATAGTGCCACAAAAAACTACTGTAATGCACGATTGGAAAGATGATGCAGGTGAAGTTGTAGTTATCCTACTGACACTAACCCTTTGGGAGGGCCCTAAGAGGATGTTGGTCAGACAGCTGCACCCACCTATCCACCTCTGGAGAGCAAGATCTTTCTGCCACCTGTGTTTTTCAAACAAATGAGTTTGTTAATTGTTCTGTAGATGTTCCTGACTGTGCTTCCATGTATGTAAATGCTGAGAGTTATCCAAGCCATTCAAACACAGAAGACACATTAGGTAAGAAAAGCAGCGACTGTTTTCCTTTCCCTGCATGGAATTGCCCTCTGGTACTATCCTGGCTGGCTGTGACTGCTGGTGTTGCTTTCTCTTTCAGGCTGCAGCTACGACAAGCAGATGAGGTCCTTTACTGATGATGTCTGTGTTGTTCCAGAAAAATTTGAAGGTTGGAGAAAGGTTCACAGTTTGGGTGTAAGATAGGGTTACCCAGCAGCTTTGCTAGCCACTTGACCAGTGTCCACATAGTTCATTACGCTGTGTTCTTGCAGGTGTGTTAGCTGTGGTTCATATTCAGCTTTTCAGTATTTCAATTCTTGGGCTTTCTTAGCAGCAAATAGGCCTTCTAGCACAAGTAGCTTAATTGTGAGGTTCATCAGAGCTGCTTTTGATTTTTGCCTGTGAATTGGCCACTCTGTTTCATGTGAACTGAAATATTCCAGGTAAACATTAAACGTGTCTCTTCTTTTTTTTTTTTTTTCCCCAATGGTTTTTGCACTGCTATCCTTAAAACATCTTGTTTGTTCTCAGCAGGAGACATCAAGCAGGAAGCTGGAGGGTACCGGGAAGGACCTCCCTACCAAAGACGGGGATCTCTCCAGCTCTGGCAATTCCTTGTGGCTCTGCTGGATGACCCGACCAATTCCCACTTCATTGCCTGGACTGGTAGAGGGATGGAGTTCAAGCTCATTGAGCCAGAAGAGGTGAAACCATGGAGTTTGTCTACAGGCTGAGGGCAAGCAGCCACCGTTTCTGGGGCTGCAAATTCCCAGGTGGCTTTTCCTCTTTCCTGTGAAGTTTCTGCCTGCCAGTGGTACTCTCTAGACCCTGCAGCAAGTCAAGGTTTTTAGAAGAGGTCAAAAACACCTGGGTGACAAATATCAGGTTTAGGGAAGGCTGCTTGTATGCAAGTTTAGACTCTCAGCTATGCAGTGAGTCAAATTTCCCATTGCCTTCACTTCCCTAGATACTTGAATCTCAAGCTTGCAGTGACCTGTGCTGTCTTATCTTGCTCTACACTTGACTCTGACATGGAGGTTTGGAGTTTTGAACCCTAATGATTGCAGAAGTCCTCATAAGAATCTGGAAGAAAATATGTCCTAGTCTATATCAAAATGACATTACCAAGGTGTAATTTCTAATGCTGCCACGTTCCAAAAAACACAGTGATGCCTGACAGTATCCAGGAGATGTGTCTATAATACCTGTTCACATCTATTTTCAACTAGAGCTGCATTTAGCACTGTTCTTGCTATATATCAACTTCTATGGGCACTTTTAGTGCAGATGAATTGTTTTGGTGGGTTGATATAGGCTTACAACGGATTTCTGAGCTGAAAATCATGCAGGAATAGGAAGGCACGTGGCTCTTCCATTGTGTTCCTTCACACTTCAGCTCCTGACAAACATGGGACCCTTGAAGAGTAAGTGTAGCATTGGATGAAGCAGCTCTTTAGCACCCTCAGGCTTTCAGAGTATTGGAGAGTGAGGAGAAGTGATGACAGCAAACAAGCCCTGTAGGGTCAAGGAGAATTTCTCTTGAGTTCTACTCTTCTTGTTGTAAAGCTGCTAAATTATTGATAAGTCTATTATTTAAATGTTTGTACGTGTTGTGGTGTCACTCCTCAAAAGAGAACCAGCTAGATAATGTTCTTTTGCCCTTGGGCTGGGTTCACAGACATTTCCACACTTTATCCTGCTTTATTCTGCAGGTGGCCAGGCTGTGGGGGATCCAAAAGAACCGTCCAGCCATGAACTATGACAAGCTGAGCCGATCCCTTCGCTACTATTATGAAAAAGGCATCATGCAAAAGGTCAGTTTGCAAAGCAGGAGGAGACTATGACTTTTAAGTGATGCTTCTCTTGTTTGAGACAGGTACAGAATGTCCTTGAGCTAGCCAGGCATCCCAAGCTTTCTCTCCTCACAATCTCTCTTTGCAGCTGTTAAACAGGGAAGCTGGGAAAGAGCCGAATGTAGGCAATGTATGAGAAATAAAACAAAGGGGAATCATGATTTCTTTTTCTGTGTATGTCTGCAGCCAGGAAAGTTGGAAATTATGCAGCTGAAAGGAGATACAATCAGTCTAGACTTGCTTTTGTGAGAGAAAGGCTGCCCGAGGCTTTGTCCTATGTAGCAGGGATGGTCTGTGACAGATCCAGGGCACCAAAGAGATAAGTGGGAGTGCAACTATCACAGTACAGACTGCTCAGGGACTGCTGATGCTGTTGTTACCTGGACAAAGAGTCCGCTGGCAGCATCCCATTTCCCAGGAGCTGTTCCAGGGGAGGTCAGAGCAGCAGGAAGGCAGCACAAGGAGACGTTTACAGCTCCGACGCGACTCCAATGTTTTTGCAAGCCTTGCCAGGCACTGAGGAGCATTGCCCAGTGCTGCCTGTGGGCCTGCAGCATTCACCTCACCTCATCTCTTCCCTGCAGGTGGCCGGGGAGCGCTACGTGTACAAGTTTGTGTGTGAGCCTGAGGCCTTGTTCTCGCTGGCCTTCCCCGACAACCAGCGGCCAACGCTGAAGGCAGAGTTCGAGCGGCAGATCAGTGAGGAGGACACAGTGCCTCTTTCCCACCTGGATGAAAATGCCACTTACCTGCCAGACTTTGGGAGCTTCCCTCCACAGCTCTACAGCAAAGGCTACACGTACTAGCCCTGGTGACAGCACAGTGCTGTGTACATACGTTCTATACATGGTTGTGTACAGGAGATAGCTGGTTAGTATTCAAGTGGTATCAGCATTTTTTCAGGCCAGCACTAAGCTACGAACACCTGCGTTGGTCAGGACAAGTGTTCAGGTACACGTGTGGATAACCACCTCTCAGCAGACAGGGCTCTTGTGTGCTTGTGATAAGACCCCTCCTGTGTGTCAGGACAGCACATGTTCTTAGCCATGCAGACATCTTCCAAGCAGTGGAGCTACAGCTTCAGCAGCACGTCGGGTAACTGGTGCCTCCAGCCGGATCAAACACGCCTGGTGCAGTCCCTCTCATTGGGGAGGGAGGGGATGCTGTCCCACTGGGCTTTTTTTCACATATGAGAATGCTACAAGGCTGCTGCTGACTCTATTCCTCCAGTACATGTACTGAACCTCTGTGTAACCTGCCCTCAGCTCTGACCACAGGGACTCACCTCTGAAAGGCCAGTCTTGCCTTCTCAGGATGGCTGCAGGATAGTGGTCACAGATCTTATGCCTCCCTGGGGGAATACTTGTTTTGAATGTGCATGCTCCTGCCTGATCACCTCCTTGCTCATTCTAGGACTTTCAGGCACTCTGAGCAGGGTAGCTGGAAGCACTGGCCAGGATTAGAGCAGTCCTGTAGATGACACACCACCATTTAGGGGAACTGGAGAGGTGCCTGATTGCATTGGTCTGGGACACAGGTCAAAGCCAATGCCATGTTCAGTTAGAGGGACTGGGGGAAGCAGCAAGGCCTGAGACACCAGCTCAGCACAGAGTTATGGCTTTTCCAAACTGAACAACTTCTTCAACAAACATCCTCAGGATCTTTCAAGACCTGTCAGGCTCTTGAGTGTGCCCATCCTGGGCTTGGCTAGCAAAATCATCTAAGGCAAGAAAAGAACCTGGTGGAGGTGTGATAAAAACGCTGTACAAAGTAACCTAAACCATACATAGATCTTAATACTGGAATTCAGTCTTAAACTCCACAAACCTTTGCATGTTTGAGGGAAATCCTGATATGTTGAAAAGGCAGCTCCCTCTGCAGCCCCATGGAGGGACTGACAGGTTTTCCACAATAGTGAACATTTATGAGTACCACATCCTTATTAAGAGATGTCTTTAATTAGCAGCTCCAACCACGTTCCCAGTTAGACAAGGAGCAGTACAGTGCACCTGTACAGAAAAAGCCTGTTTCCTACTGCTTCATAATGATTTTTCAGCTGCTGAATACACAGCATTGCCAATCCCACCAGCATGGTAGCCTGTAGAGAAAATTCTGCATACTGACTGAAAGCCTGATTTCTCCCAATGACCTTCCCCTGCATGGCTAATGCCACCCTCCCAGCCTTGTCCCCGAGCAAGAGAGCCATGAAAGGCAGCATTCCCTGCCTGAGGAGAGGCCAGATGCTCAGAGCAGCCTGTTCTATGTTCTGTGCACTCCAGAGACTTGGTGTTCTGGCAGCTCCTGGCCCTCCTGCCGTGCCCTGTGCCCACCCAGCATCCCAGAAGCGAGGGTGAAGAGGAACCCTTGGATATAAGCTGCCTTTACTATTTATGAGTGTAAAAATACTATAATTAATAAATTGGTCTACATCTTTGGCCAGTGCAACTTCATTGAGCCCCTGACTGGTCCTCCCTTACCTCCTGAGCTTGCTTTGCACAGCTCCTTGGCACCAGCTTGCAGCTTTGGGTAGCTGATCCAGAGGGCTCAGGGATGCATGTTTACTTCTGAATCTTGATGGAGTTGAAGAAATGAACACTTTGCTCCCTTGACATGCTCACAACCAGGCCTGAAAGATCACAGTGAAATATGTAACCTCCAGCTGCACCTGGTGTCAGGGGAACAGTTCTCTGCAGCTGCAGAGAACACCACCCACGCTCCACACTGCCAGCACACTGGCCCCTGAGCCAAGCTCCACAGTTTTAATTAGCTTTTCCCTGAACTTCAGCCCTGTCTCATGCAGCAGCACTTCCCAGGGAAGAGAGCATGTGCTACATGCAGAGCTGGGAGCAGGACTAGGGAAGTGCAGGGCACACAGCGAGGAGTGTGGCACCCTGTCCCTGCTGCAGAGCCAACCACCCTGCCAGGGCACAGCCACTGATGTGGGCCTCTCTCTACAGGGAGAAGCACTTTCACACCAAGAGAGTGAGGTCCCTTCAAGGGAAGTATTTGTGCCTTCTGGAGGCTGCACCCTGCAGCAGCACTGTTTCTAACAAAGGAGACTGGCAGCTTGCTTTTCTTTGGTATCTCCATCTGCAGGATTCCCATGGATTTTACATTTATCCAGTATTTTTGGGGCTACCCTCTGCCCAACACACCTTCTGGAATGGGAATCCAGGGAGCTGGTTCACATTTGGATGAAATTTTAGCTCCGCGTTTCACTCGGGTTTGTACTGTCAGGGCAACAGATCAATTGCTGCAGAGCAGTTCTGGGAATCAGCAAGATCAGGTTCTCAGCTCTGAGGGGCAGTGACCTCCAAAGGGCAGAGATTTATAATAACCAGATCAGAGAGCTGGGAGTCAATAAATACACTCTGCATTTCCAGTTTAGCTAGACTGAGAGGCAGCTGATATGGGAAAGATGGTGGAGGTAAGAGAGAAGTCATAATTTTCTCCTGATGGTCCTGAAAATGACCAGGAGCTTCCAGAAGGAAGATAAGCAGCTCCCACACAACCCTATAAAATACTCCCATGGAGGTTTCCATAAGGCAGAGACTGAGGAGGAACTTGTGCTTATTCCTAAGCACCACACCTACATGTCTTTTAAATCCCTCCAGGGACAGTGACTTCACCACTGCCCTGGGCAGCCTGTACCAATTCCTCACAACCCTTCCCGTGAAGAATTTTTTCCTAATATCCAGCCAAAACCTCCTCTGGCACAACTTGAGGCTATTTCCTTCCTCTTGTGCTATCACTGGGTGTCTGAGAGAAGAGGTCAACCCCCATCTGGCTCTAACCTCCTGTCAGGGAGTTGTGGAGAGTGAGAAGGTCCCCCCTGAGCCTCCTTTTCTCCAGGCTGAGCCCCTCACACCTGCCCCTCATCAGACTTGTGCTCCAGACCATTCCCCAGCTCCATTGCCCCTCTCTGGACACATTCCAGCACCTCAACATCCTTCTTTATGAAGATGTATTATCAGAGGAAAGCTCAGGACATTTAACAACATCCCTGCCCACCTTTGTACAGATAAGAGATTTCCAACATAGGTACTTTTCAATGTGAAACATTCTTCAAATTTGCTTTGTAAAAACAACCAGCCAACCTCATTCTCCTCGATTCAGCAATAATTTTAGCAAACGTTCCAGCTTTGGAAAAAAACAATTGGAGTTTCTGGAGCTATGGAGTCAAATATGTTTCATTTGTTAGCAAAGAAAAAATAATTTACAGGTAGCTTTGGCATGACATAGCACACACTGGGCAGTCAACTTCTTTTTAAACAAGAAACTTATGCACCTTTTGCAGGCATTTTATCTGTAAGAGCACATTCTATTAAAAAAAAACCAACAGTTGTGATGTCAACATTCTAAGTGAAAATAAAACACCAGACACACTGTATAGGAAGTCTAAACATCTGTAACCACTTCTCAGACAGAGCCATGCTGCAGAGGCAATGTGCTAATTACTCCCTGACACACCAGCCTTCAGCACCCAGGAGATGGGGATGAAGGATAAGACTTGCAACCTGACCTGTGCCATTGTCCAAATATAACTGACATTCTAGCTGGGTTTCTAGAGGTTTTTCGTGCCTTATCCCAAAGCCACAGATCCTAAGTATCTCACCACTGATAGCCTGGTTAAAAGACAAATAGTTACAATGAACAGAAAAATGCATAAAATAGGAAAAATGGAAAACAAGTAGCTCCCAAAAAGCAGCCACTGTCCAAGAGCGTAAGTGGAAATAAATCCTTTTTAGCAGAGTAAAGAAACAAACTGGTGACTCAGAAAACAGGCTGGTGAACAGCCAGTTTTTAATCACCATCTTTCTGTTGTTGTTCAGCTGAGTGCCCAGACTTCCAAGTCTCAGGTTTTGTCTGTTAAGTGGCGAATGACCAACGAAGTGCTCCAAGACCCACTTCTGAGAGGCCTGCAACGTCCCGTGGAGCTGCAGCACATCTGTGCCCCAGCTGGGGCACTCCTCGGGCTCCTGCTCTGCCAGGGCTCATTGCCTGTTCATGACACAGGTGAGCTTCACAGGAATGTCTTGTCCTCCAGGACACCGGCAACGACGAAAAAGTCCCAGTCCCCCAAATGTAAAACCAGCAAGAGTGCGGCGGGGAGCTGAGCTCATCGCCGCCTGAACGCCCGGGAGATCCTCCAAGCGTTGGGCTCCTCGTAGCGATTGTACAGCGGCTCCAGACGCTGCTGCTTCTTCTGCTTGCTCAGCTTGGTCGGGTCAGAAACCTTGAAGAAAGCTGGGGCAAATTCCACCAGCCAGCGAGGATCAATAGTTGTCACTTCCCGCATGTACTCCTTGGTGGTCAGCACCAGCTCGTGATACACCACCCTGTGAGAAGGGACAGCAACTTTGGAAAACAGTTTTTCCAAACAAGAAGCAACAAGACAACAGCTGGAGTTCTAAGTTTGCTCCTCTATCTCCTTCAGCATAAGGCTCCTTATAAGCTCCAGTGCAGGCTCCAAAAGGACCATCCAGAAGAGCTATCCCTAATTTCCCCCCTCCTACTTCACAACTACTCTTCAGCATAGAATTCCTTCACTCCATTTAAAACAACCCTTTTTCCCTCTTCAACACTCAGTGTTCCAAACTCAATTTCACAATACAGAAACATGGAACTGCAGATTTCAGGCCTGGCCTTGGCTCCAAAGGTCAGTCTCATCTCTGCACGGGCACTAAGTTTAGCAGCAGAAAGAGCCAAAAGCAGACTTGAAACTTTTCTCACTCTGCTCATTGCTGAGAAATCAGCAACCTCTGCTCAGATCTGTACTTCACAAACAGTGCACACTGCAACTTCCTCTGTTATAAAGTCTGAAAAGAAACAGAAAACTCCATGCTATTGCCTCCCTTACCATTCTGGCTGCCTGTTGAAGAGAGCACTGGATGGGTGGATATAAACTACTTGTTGGTCAATGAGTGTCCGATAACCTTCCTGGGGATCCTTCTTTGCTGCATTCCTGAAGAAGCCACTACAGATGGCCTTCTGCACCCGAACTGTTGCCTTCCCACAGGATACCACATCCAGCTTGTGCCTGCCAGACGAGAGTTAAGAGAGAAAAAAGTTAGGGTTCTCCAGATTTGGGTGCGGCTACCAACATCAAGTTACCAAAATTTTATTACAATGTAAGAAAAATACGAAACAAAGTCACTGTTTGTCCTCCTTGACGTGCTCACCTGTCCATGATGCCCAGCATCTGCTTGCGAATGTCCTGTGCCCTGCGTAAGGACCGGGCCTGGATAAAATTTTCATAGCACCAGGGATTTGAAAACTTGTTATTCTTCCAGGAATTGTACACAGCCAGCAGGGTGAGGTGGTCACCTTCTGTCTGATGGAACTTGGCTTTCTTTTGATCAGCAAGTGCTTGTTTATCCTAACACATAAGACACTCGTGAATCAGATATCTACACTGTAGAGACAATCCTCGTGCAACAAGAATGATGTTGGGCCCTTGTCACTCATACCATGACATCTAAATATGCCAACAGAAGATACAAAATGTTGAGTGGTGAGTGACTAAGGACCAAGTGATGAAAATCTAAAGGTCACTGAGACTGGTCTGAGTCAAAAGGAAAGCCTAGAAGTGTCCTTGTCAAAGACAGACCTCATGCAGACTCTCCCGTGGGTGACAAGGACCTGACCATAGAAAATGAACAATTTTTTTTTTTACTGAAACGTTTTATTCAATTTCAGTACCTATTTTTGAAAGAACATTTTGAAGTAAATGGCTCATTTATACTGCAGGAAGCATATACACATGTTGAACTAGCTGGTTTTTTTACTGCTCTAGAAATAACCTCAGTTACTCATCAAGAAAGGTGCTGCAGCAGCAGGTTTGAGCCTGCTGACCCACACACCTCTCCCATTTCTCCCATCTGTAAATAAAACATTAATCAAACACTGTAGCTACACGGATCAAAACTGAAGTTAACAGACTACACTGCAGGTGGCCACCACGAGGAAGAAATAATGGATTCAAGAGGGGCCTGCTGCTGCTGAATCCCACCACAGTAGAGCCTGTTGCTTGCTGACTTAAAAGAAAGCAGCATAGGATAGGGTTTCCATGAAGAAATACTTTCTGTGTATCTGAAAATGCAAAGGCAATCTGAACTCCAGAGCTGGGTCTGACTTGGTTTAGGCTGTATGTGTTTACTGGAAAATGCAAAAAAGAGAATATAAGACTTCTCACTTCCACCTTCCCATCTGCAAAGAAACTGCCACCATCACAGCCTACAGGCCCTTAAACCAAAAGGCATATCAGAGAGGTAATGCAGGAGCAAATGGTCTGACCAAGTTACAGGTTTCTTTTGGCCACTCTGCTCACTCTAACCCCTGAGGCAGTCAGACCAAACCCATTTGGACTGTAACACTGCTGCCTCTTGGCTCAGTGCCTCACCTTTGGCCTGTAAAACACGTTCTGCACAGACAGCATGGAGACAATCGTCAGCATTTCCTCGCTGCATCCCAGATGGACAGACATGATCAGCATCTTACACAGCATAGGCTCCAAGGGGAATTCTGCCATCTGCAAGAAACATGTTTTCAGGGCACTCCATGGAAAAATCTTCAGTCTTCTCAGTGCAAAAGAAAGCAATGCCTTTTCTTGCATACTTACTTCCCAAAGCAGTGTGCTTGACCCAGAATAACTTTGAAGCATGAAGCAAACTATTTGCCTGTATTTACCATCACAAGAATATCCCAACACTTACAGGAAATTTTTAGACATTAATAAAAGTAGCCTCATGAATAAGGAGTAATAATAGTTGCTCCTTAAAAAGCAGCAGGTATGTAATTGTGGTAAATGAAAAGCTACCAACAAAACACAAGAGAAGAATAGGAAAAGGAAACCAACAATGCTAGGCAAGGCCTGATATAACTACTCTGTCATCCCCTATATTGGCAACTCAGACAGTGCTAAAAAGGTATTTTATTTGGCCTACCCTGCGCCCAAGGCGAGTGAGCAGTCCCTCATCATCCAGAGCTCCCAGGGTGTAGAGCTGCTCCATGGCAGTTATGAGAGTTTCCATGGGGGGAGCATCCATAAAGTCGAAGGACAGCAAATCGTTGATGCCCATAGCCTGAACAGAGGGAGTGGAGAAAGCCCAAGTTAAAACACTGAGAAGGAAGACACCAAACTCCTGCCAGAGATGCAATGTCATCAAACACTGAGGCACCACAGAACTTTAACCAAGCCTGGCCTCACGTCCTCACCCTGACTGCAAGCACAGTCATGAACACACAGCTGTATTCCTGCACTTGAAATAACCTGCACCAGCCCACAGCATTCATCCACCACTCAGCTTTCTGCTCTGTTCCTTTGGTCCTGTTCCATACATCTCTCAAGCTGAGAAGAAATTAAAGACTTCCCACCCTGTAAACCAGTGTGGCCTGGCAGCTCCACTGGAAACTAAGTATGTTCCCAGAAGCAGAATGGCAGCAAGTTTCCCAGCTGCTCCTGAGTTAATCCAGTTTGCAGATTCTTAGAGGGATGGCACACACTTAGAGATGCCCAAGTTTGCAGATCTAAGCCCAGTGTAACAGTGTCTCATCTGTTAACAACAAATGTACCCTACACAGCCAATGTTACTGCTCTGAGGATTCCCGTTTCTTCTGCCTCCTGCAACTAACTGTCCTGTGCAGCTGAGACTTGTGATTTAGGTGGATATCCAACATAATAACCCTCAATAAAAAAATGCAGGAGCAAGCCCAGTGCCTGAGAATTGCTTTTGTTGAAGTCTTCCTTCCAAAATACCTCTGTTCACTAGAAGAATACAAAATTACAGCAGTACTTCATGAGACTCAAAGGAAGAGACTCACTTATTGAAACACTTATGTTGGCTTGCCACGAGTTGGTGAAATACATACCTTCAGGGAAAGCACTGTACTGGCCAAATTTGTTCTCTGGATTTCAGGCACGTTGGTGGTTAGCATTTCATCTCGATATGCACGCTCTGTGTATAACCTGTAGCATTTTCCTGGGCCTGTTCTCCCAGCCCTCCCTGCACGCTGCTTTGCCTGAGCCTAAAGGTAACAAGGCTTTATCTCAGTGAACAGATGCAAACTGGCACAGGTGAAAAGAAGTACAATGAAATGATTAATTATCCACAATTTTACTTGCAGTAATAGAAAGATTTTCAGTACAACACAGGAAAGTATGTATTCCCTAGACACAGCCTCAAAGAGTTATCAAAAAATGTGATTTTATCATTGCCTCACTTTGCTTCCCTGTTCTTGGATGTCACATTGGCAGGATACACAACACTCAGAGGGGGAGCCAAACACAGAATGCCTACCTGCGAAATCGGTGTCACCACCAGCTGGTCAATCCCAGTCTTGGAGTTATAAACCTTCTGCTTCACAAAGCCAGGATCGACTACGTAATATATTCCATCAATAGTCAAAGATGTCTCTGCAATGTTAGTGGCAATGACAACCTGCAAACCACAGTTCAAGTCAGCACAAGTTTTGTGTCAGGTTGCCAAGCCAACCACACTGCTCAGCTTCATCCATTGGCATGATATGTGCACATGATATGTGGAGCAGTTTATGTGCAACTACTATCATTTAATATCAAAAGGAGAAATGCATTCACAGACATGAAAAGGAAGTGCTACCTACAAAGATGGACAGCTTGTAAGTATCTACCTTTGTTTTAGGTTTGGGCAGAAAGAGAAAAGAGCATGATAAAATACACACTTAAAAGCAAGTGAAAAATGTTAAGTTTGTAAGCAGACTGCACCGACTTCAGGGAGAATTTTTACCTATCACTCAAACACAACCCACATTTAGAGAAGAATCTTCCAATGTATCTCTAGATATCCAGTAGCTGCTTGGAGGAAATTTACATCCATCCAACAGAAACTGCATTTAGACTTCAGGTTTTTAAATTAACTAAAGTTAATATCCTTTAAAGACAGCATTAAATAACACATGATGAACATCCCACAGAGCTTTGCTACACCAGATGCTTTTATACACGTTTTCAAAGGCTTAGATAACTCAACATGTACACAACCAAAAATATGCTCTAAGCTGTAAATTATCTTTTCTCCAAAGCTATATAATATATAATTTAAGCAGTTTAATACACCCCACTACTGAAATGCATCAGCAGAAGATGAAGGCACATGTATATGAAATTACCTTTCTGCTTCCTGGTGGGGCAGGGTCAAAGATCCTGGTTTGCATTTCACTGGGTAAAGCTGAATACACTGGTAGGATAATTAACTCTGGAACATCAGGTCCTAGAGATTTCATCCTTTCATAGAGGATTTCACAGGCAGTGTCAATCTCTTCCTGACCAGTTAGAAACACCAAAATGTCACCTATACAGGAAGTGAATTAAAAACATCCACAGAATCAATTCTGTTTAGTATAATTCCTGCATCAACATATTTCCATTCCTCACCCTTTCCACTTAAAAGCAGAAGGTCTCCAACTTTTGCTAGCCTCTGGGCAACAACTCTGAACCAAGGGCAACATACTTTCACCCAACTTTTTCAACATTTTAGTTACTGTATTTGCAAACAAGAGAGGATAGTGCTGACAGCACTTTGCTCATGTTACTAACATGACCCATGACTTATAGAAAGACCTTGCTCGCAGATCCTTCAATCACCAATAACCCAAGACCACTCTCCACTCACCTGGTGGCTCTGTTAAGTGGATCTGCATTACTGTAATCAGACTGGCATCCAAATAATCTGTCTCTGGCTCTTTTGTGTACAGAATTTCCACTGGATACGTTCTGCCAGGAATTGTGAAGATTGGTGCTTCATAGAAATACTGAGAGAATTTCACAGCATCCAGTGTTGCTGATGTCACTATCAGCTTCATATCCTGCCGCTTCTGCACTGTCTGGAGCAGGACAAAAAGTTCTCAAGTCATTTATTGCCTTTGGAACAATTAACATATGGGACTTGACTAAAGTCAGAGAAATACAACCTGTAATATCAGGTGTTTTAATGTCTGAGTAGGGGGGGCTCGTTCCAGAATTTCAGATAATTGACTGCTGGGATCCCATTTCAAACCTCTTTCAGCAGCATTACCACAAGAAAGCCTTTGGCAGCAAAGGAGAAGCAAAGCAAGAATGCTCCTCTGCTCATCCACCATTATGAACATCCAGGATGGCCAATTCTCACTGTTTCTGCTGCATTCTGCCTGCTTTGTCTTCACACAGAGGCTCACCTCACAAAGATTCAGACTACAAACCCTTATGAGCATTTGCTCTACTTCAGAGGAGACTCTTGGAGAACATGAATGAACCCAACCTGTGTGACCTCACCTCTGCCTGTGCTCTCCTGCCCATCCATAACATACAGAGAACACTGAAGCAGTAAAAATCCAATGCTACATTACCTTCTTCAGGAGTCCAAAGAGCACATCTGTATGTATGGTCCTTTCATGGGCTTCATCCAACATGATAATGGCATACTGGGTCAGATCTGGATCTATCAAGCACTCCCTCAGTAACATACCATCTGTCATGTATTTGATGACAGTTTCAGGGCTAGTGCAGTCTTCAAACCGAATGGTGTAGCCAACCTAGAAAGAAGAGTTGCACAGAAACTGAAGCTACAAAATCAAGCTACAAAATCAAGCATTATTAACTCCCAGTTTGATTATTCTGCAAACTCATTTTACAGCCAACAAGAGAACAGACACATGGACACACAAGTAAACCAGCTCCAGTACTGATTTTTCCTCTTTTCCTCATGCTTATTTTGGCCTGTTCTTCAACATGGAAATTTACCTCTTGTCCCAAGCAGCAACCAAATTCCTCTGACACCCTCTTTGCGACAGACATTGCAGCCACTCTGCGAGGCTGAGTACATCCAATCTTCCCTCTTGAGGTGTACCCTGCCTCAGCCAGGTATTGGGTAATCTGTGTTGTCTTCCCAGATCCTGTCTCTCCAATAACAATCAGAATCTGGTTGTCATGCACAGCCTAGAAAAGGTCAGAATAGATACACTTGTCAAAATTTTTAAAAACCAACAGACCAAACAAAATCAGCATGGTCTATCTAGGACTAGGTTGAGCTCTTGCTCTTGCTTCAGTTGACCCAGACTAAAAATCACACAAGTATTCTTACTGATCAAGTAAGCAATCTGCTTAACCATCATTCAACTGACTCATCCCTTGCCCACATGATCCTAGTATCAATTTTGACTTACATCAATAAATATCTGGAGCTTTATTAAAATATACAGATATAATACTTTAAAATAAATACTAAGGTGAACTAAGGTTCTGCACCTAAAATGATCAGCTGGCTATTCACCTGTCAACAAGCTAAACCAAGAATATTTAAGTTATTGCTTGCTCAAACCAGAATGCCTTTTCAAGAGTCTTACTTGTATCAGCTGCTCCTTCAGTCTGAAGATTGGGAGACTCTCTCTCTGTTCAATGATGGAAAGCTGGGTCTTCTTACCATAAGAAGCTTTGTTGCCACCAAATGCATGTTTCTTCCACTCTGGGATATCATTTGGCATCATCCCAATACCTCGCATGTTTGCAGCTATTTGTCTTCCATCCACTAGAAAAGAAATAAACAATTTCACCTTTACATCCAGATTCACACAGCACAGACCCTGATGATCCTGTTCCAACCACTCCATCATCCAAGGCCTTCTATATTTGTGTGTTTAAATGTTTAAGTCACTACATGTATACACCCCACTATTACAGGATATACCTGTACACTTCCCTTGACATTCCTATTTCCATTTCAGTGGAAAAGCATTTCTTCTTTGACTCTCTTTTTAAAGTGTGGCAGACAAACACAGCATCAAGACGTTTCTCCTGACTTGCTAAAGTATCACAGAAAAGGCACAGCTCCCTGTGCTCAGACATACCATCAGGGAGAGGATCCACCCAGTGCGTGTTGAGGCCCATGGGGATAGAATCCATCTCTGCTTCTCTCTGGGCTTGCTTAAGTTCTCGCCTCTCTTTAGCTAAAGCACTCTGCATCATTGCAGCCTGGGATAAGGAACCATCTGGATTCTGGAAAGCAAGAAAAAAGTTAAGATCTCAAGTATTACAAATCCTTCAACTTCAATTATCTCTCTGTCATCACTGTCCTTCTAGAAGCGTCTTCTGAAGATGCTTTAAGAGATGTTAAATTTTGTCTGCTAGATTTCCAGGATATTTCCATTAGCCTAGCCTCACAACCTTCCATGGTCATGACTAATATGGAGTATCCTTACACTGTCCAGTCAGAAGAATTATGGGCACAACCAGTGAAAAGTATTTCTTTACCACCTTCAACTTTCAAAAGATAAGAAAAAAGCAGAAAAGAGAAAGTATGTTCTGACACACTTAGGTGAAATGGCATTTCAGTTCCATTGTTCCACTTCAATGTCACCAGTCAATTAAGAACCCAGCTTTACTAGGAAGGAGTTTCAGTTCAGTGGAAATGTTTTTCAGGGCTCTCAGTAAAGTGCAGGTGGGAAACTGACTGGTAAATTCCCAAATATTTATTTCATTGAATCAAGCACATTGGTTTTAGCCTGGAAACCTCTTACCTTTACTATTTTAATGGGACTCATATCCATGCTCTGTTTAGTGTGACCTCGAAGGAATGGTGGCTCTTCTTCAACTAACTCAATCTCAAGGTCCTCATCTAAAATCCACAAGTGACAACTGTTACAGAAAAGTTAAACAACTTTCAGGCACATAAAAGTGCCTCTTTAAACAATGCTTCCTGTGTATTCTTGACTATGAGGTACTTAAAGAGTTTTAAAAGTGAAAACTCTGCAATAAAAGTTCACAGACAGGGCACATCAAAATGCCACTAAAATAATACCACTAAAAATGCCAGAGCAACCCTAGTTCCAAATGTGTAAGATGATGGCAAATTGTGAGATGCTTCATAGTCATTCATATCATCAATCTCTTTTTGAATCAAAACATATCCAGAAACACAATGAATTTACAACAGTAAGACTACTGGGAAATACCTTCTTCATCATCAACTTTAGGAAGAATCCCAGTCTCCTCATCAAAATCAGGAAACTCTTCCTTGGAAAGCACATTAGCTGCAATCATCTGGGAACAGAATGAATACAATATGAATTTGTCTCCATGAATAAACACAACTCACACCTACAACTCAGTTCTAACACTATCCCCATAAAACAGGAACAAAGGAAAGGTCCTACATTCTGGCACACTTCTCCCCGAGTCACCCAGCCTCTGACCAAACACTCCTTTTGTTATTCCAAATAGCACCTGTGTGAAGCAGATGGCTTATGTGGGACTATACTGACAGTGCAACACAGCCTAAGTGTCAATGGATAAAGATCCCAATCCCACAGGTCACAGTGACATATGGAGGTCCAACCTTCTGCTCCAAGCAGGGCTCATTTCACAGTTAGAACTAAGCTAAAAGTCCCAAATCAGAAGACAGCAATTCAGAGGTGAGGTCTAAGTTACACAATCAATCAACCAATCCAGAAGCTGTATTCTAGTTCATGAAACACCCTGGCAATTTTACTGACTGACACCCTATTGCCCTGAATGCAACACACACCTGTTTTATTTCCCACTTCTCCGGGTCTGAAATCCGGGTGAGGCGTTTCCGCTCCAGGCTGTCGTCCTCCACCTCCGGGGCGTTCACCAGGGACAGGTGACTGGGTCTGTCCGGGTTTCTCATGGAGGTTTCCTCATTGGTTTCTCCAACCAGGTTTCTTCTCCTGTTTGGGTTCAAGTCTTCCCCAGTGTCTTGATCAACATCCTACATCAGATTGATTAATCAAATCAGTTCTACCTATACTGCACTTCTCCTTAGCTATTATTAGGTGCTTCACAATGCCAGTAACAGCCCATTCACAGAAAATGTTGTTTTGCAGGTTTTTTATTTTTTTCAGCTGGCATTGCCAGGTATCCCCAGGCCTGGAACAATCTACTCTGCCTTGGCAACAGTGGTGATTTAATTTAGAATGAGAAGCTTATCTCCTACTGAAAAAGGAAGCCAAACAGCAACAGCCTGAGGTTTGCCCTGCCTCTTAGCTATCACATCAAGCCAAACAATTGTTAGGAACATTACATCAAAACCAGGAACTTAGAGCAAATGAGTAAAGTAATAGGCCACTTAAACACAGAACAGTATCTCAGTTTTTAATTCCCACTTGAACAGTTATGTATTAGTTTCCAGCAAAAAGAGTAAAAAATAGCAAAAATATGCATAATTTTAAAAATTTTAGCACGTCCATACCTTCATGCTCAAGCTGGTTTTGGATCCAGTAAAGGATAACACTTTGACCTTCACTCTCTGTCCCTTGCTCACAACATCAGCAACATTGGCAACCCGTCCTTCTCTTCGCAGCTCTGAGATGTGGACTAAGCCCTCCCAACGCTTCCTGGGGGTGAAACAGGAAGACTTGAGACATTGCACGTTATTACTCTGACAGTCCTTCAGATCATTCAGAATCTAGACTTGCTGTCAATATTTTGCTGTCAACTGTGTATGTTCATAAACTGCCTTTTCTAACGAGAATTTTATAATTTTCCACTGTCAAGTTTATTTTTCTGAAACAGTCTAGCATACCTTCTGGTAGCCTCATGCCCTCTTTAACATACTAGCAGAAAAGAGAACTCAGATGGAATAGTACCAGCTCCATCATGAACATCAGAAGGTACCTTAGTCCTTCCAGCTGCACAAAGCATCCAAACTGCATTATACTGGTGACTTTGCCATTGTAAATGTCTCCGATGGAAGGCTCCTCAGGTGGTGGACGGTCGATGTGCTTGTCCCTCCATTTCTCATGGCTCCTCTCGAGGTACTTGTCTCGATCCTTACGGTCCCTGCTGAGGCTGCGACTTCTGCTCCTCGACCGATATCTGGACTTTCCCCTGCTCTTCTCCCAAGTTCTGGAACGAGACCTAGAGCGAGATCTGTGCCTTCGCTTCCTGTCCCTGCTACGGCTTCGGCTCCTCTTCCTTTTCTTCGCCCTAACAAACAAACATGACACCTCTGCAGTGACATTCCCCCTCAGGAAAGAGCGAGCAGGCAGTGCCAGTGGCCAAGACCCTTCCCCAGCCACACCAGACACGTACCGGTGGTCGCTGCCCCTTTGCTTGCCCTGCCTGTCTGCAGTAGGCATCAGGGCTTCGAGCTCTTTCAAGGCATCAGCTGCCACTTTCACATCATCTTCATCCAGCATAGTCTGCAAGAACAGAAAACTGCTCTGTAAAAAGGCTGATAAAAAGCCTTTTTATCATTAAGGACAGAATACAGAAAGGATAATCACATGTGCATCTATTTAGAAAGAATGAGAGATAAAAAGAGATCAGACACAACATGTGATATAAAAGGTAATAAAGCTCTCCTCCATTCACAATATTGAGATAATTCTGCTTTTATACAAAAGAGAGCTCCATCTTAACGCCTCAAGTTATTACAGAAATGCAAAATGCAAGTCCCTCAACAGCATCTGAATATCCAAAATTTCTAACTAGTTTGTAACCCATCACTCCTTTGAATTTGTGTAAGAAATGCCAGGTTACAAAGTGCATGTCACAAGAGTGTCATATTCCAGATAGTCTGTAAAACAGTATCAGCATGGCAATTGCTGTAACAGCTACTCCTTGAACAATGTGCAGTAACACCAGCCTTCTGCCTCTTCCACATTTCATTTCTTACAGTTCACTTTTGTCCATGCATTAGCAGGAGATGCTCATACTAACATGAAAAAAGACTGAAATTAACTGAAAAAAAATGAAATAAAAACTCCTCTAAGTTTTCACATAATCACAAAAGAAATCTGAAATGATGACCTTACCCTGATGTTGGGATTGTCTGGCCTGCAAAGAGCTGGATACAATTCCCTCAACTTTTCTTTCTCGGATTTGGGTTTGACGATCGGCTCTGATTTTGAGATTTAAAACAACAACAACAAACAAACAAACAACAAAAACAAGCAATGAAACTCAAAACTTAGAAGTGCGAGAACAATTGACTCTTGACTTTTCTCTAACTGAATTTAAAGTTCAATTTTCATCTAAATGCAAAGGTTCATACAGTTTTTACAGACGTCCAATTCAAGGAGTACCGCAAATAAAATTCTGATTATCAGTGAATACGAGAAAGACAAAAACTCTAAGCAGTACACTCAGAATAACAGCAGCAGGATGCACATTGAAACAATAAGATTTGCCTTACAAGACTGGAACAGTGACTACCTCAATCTCCCCAAACACTGAACCACTGGCTCTGCAATACCTTTGCTCGTGGATGGTTTTGGTGGAGGCCGCATGGTCTGTATAAGACGTAGCAAGTTACTAATGAGGGAATCCTGAAAATAACAACAAAATAGTTTAAGAAATTACTGCAACGCTGTCTTTCATCATTAGAAGGCACAAGTGGGGATTTATTATCAGGACAACAAAAAAAGAGCTCAATTCTGAAGACGCAAGCTGCTTTTTAGAAAGTATCACTGGACTTCGTGTACATCCTGAAAGGGTATAATAAATTGAGCCTGAAAATAATTATGACAAGTTCCATTTGAGTGACTTTTCTACTTGTCATTTTTAATTACCTTAATCAACCTTAATCACAGTTACATCTGAGGAAGTGATAAACACAGCATCTAAGCATCATAGGAAAACTTATGACACCTGCCTTCATCAAAAGTTGCTTCTTCCATGTTTTATATGCTCGATGTGACAATAAGCAGTTCAAGTCCCCAGGAGGATGCTTTTCAAAGACTACAAAAGTTTTTTAAAAAGGAGGGACAGGGAGACTTGGCTTGATGAGACAGGAATACTCAGAAGCTAATTAGTACATGGTTTTCCAATTGAAGAAAACCCATAATCACTCCTCATAACTCTCTCTCTAAAGTAGAAATCTCTATAAAATATACTAGGACAAGGAAAACACAGGGTTCATGTCTCACTTACAGTGAACTCAGCACCATTCTTTAGCAGAATTGCCTTAAATGTGTCAAACGTAGTATTTTTCTCGGCAAGGCTTATCACAAACTCGGCTGCGAGGAAAAAGCATTAAGTAAATTAAAATAAATAAGTAAAAGGCAGTGTAAGGGCCAGAAGCTGCTCTGGGACCAGCCAGGCCGCTCTGCTGCGGCACCGTCCGGAGGGAGCTGCCCCTCAGCCCCCCCTCCCCGGGAGCCCACACCGAAGCACTTCCTCAGGCTCACGAGTTTTTTTTGAAGCAAAATTTATCGTCTGAAATCGAAAAGCCCCTTCGCAAAACGCGTCCGGGCCGACGGAAACAGGGCTACAACAGCCCTCCCCGAGCTGCCGTCGGGCCGGGAACGCGCCACACACCGGCCGCCACGCCCGGGAGCGCCCCAAAAGCCGCGCCCACCGCACTTACCCAGGTCCTTGTCGTTGATGCCCAGGTGATTGTCGAGCTCGGTGCAGACCTTGGAGACCAGCGACAGGTACTCGAGCTTGGCGAGCTCCTCGGCCGCCACCACCTCCGCCATAGCGCCCGGCCCGGCCGCTTCCGGGGCGCGGCGGAAGTGGCGTCATGACGTAACGTGACGTGCCGGGGGCGGAGCCGGCGGGGCGGGGGCACGGCCGGGACATGGCGGCGGGACCCGCACGGCCCCGGCGGGACATCCCGCACGGGCACGGGAGGGATTTGCTGGGCAGGAGGGCTTAACGGACTGCCAGCCCGGCCGAAGCAGCGGGGCTGGGGCGCGGTCGCGTCAAGGCTCTTTCCTTAACGCAGCCGGAAAGGTGCTTTCCCTCCGCCCCCCCAGCGGACGGTGAGCTTGAAGGGACCTCGACTGTTGTTTGGGAGCCACGTGCTGGGGACAGAGGACAGCGGTGGGAGCTCCCCCCGGGGCCGTTACCGTATGAGAAGTCTCAGCGCGGGCCCGGCTCCTGCCCCCGGTTGCCCCTCGGGCTCCCCCCGAGCCGAACCAACCCCGCGGTGGCCCAGGGCATGTGCTCTCGGCAGGGAGAGCAGGCGGAGGAACCCCACCCCAGCCCCCCAGTCACGGCCACCCGTGAAGTGCTCGCCCGAAATAAGATGCAGAGGCCACGTGTGCTCTATAGAATGTATTATAAATTATACCATGCATCCATTAACAAAATATACAAAGCTGACAGAAATATATCTTAAGCCTGAGCATACAGCATCTAAACCCTAGTAAAAAGTAACCTAAAGGGAACAGCATCTCACGCTTGACATTTCAATCTGCAATAAAAGTGTTCCTCCTCAGATGTTTTAGTTTTGTTAATTTATAGACACATTAACATTCCAATTACGAAGGTACACACAGAGAGAACATGGGTCCTGCTGAGCCTGACAGATCCAAGCAAATAACCACACTACACTTCAAAGTGTCACCAGCTTCTGCATTGCATCCCTGTCCTTTCCTGCTCCTCGTTCTAGAGTTGGCATTAGTCAGAATATACTCAAAACAGCACATCCAAGTTAAAGTGGGGAAAGTTACAGAAGGATCTTTAACTGGTCCACAGCACACAGTTGTACCGATGTACAGAGATGGGAAACACTGCAAAATAGTTCTACTGTATTTCAAAATAAACATTTAAGAGTGTATCTTCCACAGTCTATAAAAATAGGTTTAAAACAAAAGTGGTATGATACATTTGTTTTCTTGAACTATTTTAATGGTCTCTCTATGGGTACTAAGTCTTTTAAAAAATTCCTACTGGTAACGTGGTCAGTCACAATACTGACACCACTTCAGCTACATTGTGACAAAACAGAACACTTTAGTTTGAAGCAGGGGCAATATAAAGTATTTTAGGATCAATGGTCTCCTACACTGTCACCTACAGAGGGACTGAACTCTGAGGAATTATCTATGGATACCCCACTGCACAGCAGTGTCTGGTGCTCGTTTCTTGTGATTCTTCAGAATCAAATCTCTCTCAGCACATTTATAAGGGAATTCTTAGATTTCCAGATTAAATATGGGCATCTAAAACAAAATCCTTACAAGAAAATTGGATCCTACACATGTGGCTATGGAAACACAGAAGCAGCTAGAACCATCAGAGGAGACTGTACACTTGAAAGTGCTTAAGTTAATGCATTTTTCAAACTCTAAAGTATAAAGTTACCCAATCCCTGCCTCAAGCACTCTTCCCATTACTAAACATTACCAGAATTTGTACTCCAATTCAGGTCTGGGTTTCTACACATTCTTGAACTTTCTACATGGTATTAACAGAGTAAGACATTTGCACTATACTGAAAAAAAGATAAAGGTCATATTTTTAATATTTTTATAAAGAGTCTGTAAAGATTCTTAGAAAGGCCTTTACTACCCTTGCACTCCATTTTTAACAAAATATTTTATGTAGGTTATACTTTTCTGTTAGAGATCTGGTTTGCACTATCATTACTAGAGCTGGTTCAGTTGCTGGTGGTAAATTCACTCTCCTGCTTCTTTCTGCTACAACAAACAACAACTTCCCTGGTATTTATCAGTATAACTGCAGTTACACTTTTTTTAGACTAGATTCAAGATGGCTTTTGTCTATGAATAACTTCTTTTTCTTAGAATAATTTGTAAGGTTTAAGTCTGTTACAATACTATCATGCATTGGAAAACCAATTACTAAATCATCAGAAGAAACAACTTGCTAGTTTTGGGCATCTCTTGTATAATCGTCAGGACTACATTTTGCAACAGTATTTTACACTTATTCCTATTCCAAAGCTAGTCAAAAGTCAACAAAAATGTCCAGCTGCCTAAAAAAAGATTTTACAAACAGTAAAAGGGGAAGCTCTCATCTGGGTGCAAGTTTAGTTCTACAGGATTCCCTGATAAAAGGATTCAGTCTGAAATTAAAGAGTTAAAGACTATCCATTTAACTGTGAGGTTCAAATTACAATTGAAATTCTGGTGTCCAGTTCAAGAGATGCCATGACAAGGGCTGTTTGACATTTCCTTGAGAAAAAAAAAAAGAGTCAAAACCTCAAAGTTTTAATCACACCTCCAAACAGAAAGCAGCTGAGGAGCAGCCTTCTCCTGCTGTAGTGTTTAATGAGAGTTTACTCAATGAAGACAATTCCTCCCTCCACCAGGCAGGTTCAGCATCTACTGCTGTACCAGTCACTGTTACTGATCTGAAGTAATTCAGTTACCACTTGAATCATATTATTGTTGTGTTTCTTCAGCAGCCTCAGGTTTAACTGCCTGTCACAGAATCCCATCTCACACAGGCTGGACAGCAGAGTGGCAGTCTGCTCTTCTGTAGCTGCAGGTTGCTGAAAACAAAAGATAGTAAGATCAGCTGAAAAAAGAAAGTTTATTATACTGGAATAGAATTGAGGCACAGAGACCCTTTGGGCCCCAGTTAAGCCATTTATATTCCCTTTCACTGCTCACTTACAAAGGTGAGTTACTACTCTTACATGATGCTACAAGAGAAATGCTTCCATGCTCATGGCATGGATTTCCCAGTCTGCTGGGCACAACACACCTCAAAGGGATGCCATCAAGCTTAATATTCTACTCTTACATGAAGTCCTATATAGAATATTGTACATTTATAATGCACAGCTATAAATTTAAGGTTGTGACTCTATGAATAATCTCATAGCATACAGGAAAGACATTTACCTGCTCAATAATGGGAGGTCCAGCAAATAATGCCTTGTAGGCAGAAGCAGCAACGGACAAAGCTCCTTTGACAAGTTCTCCTGCAATGCTGCTCCCTTGAGGGTACCTGTGGAGAGGCCAGGTCTTACTTTAGGGTCAGTTTGTTTCAGCAAAATGCAAATCTCTGCCTGTTGATGTGCCAGCTGTTGGAGAGAACAGCCCCTGATCCACAGGAATCAGCACTGTTTGGGAACTGAGCTATGCAGGAAGCTCATTCCTTTGTGGCTTTATGCTTTCCATAAAGTGACCTTTTGTAAACAGTTAAGTGTTCTCACCTAGAAGAGAACACCCATGTGTGAAAGCTGTGCACTGACACATCCATTCAGGCCAGAGTAACTTTCATGTGTTTTCCATAAATTCTAAGTCACTTAATATTCTGTTCAATGTTTTGCCTTATTCCTCCAGTCTCAGTATCTTAAGACACTTAATTTTATACCTAACTTGCAAATCACCATTTTAAGAATCCTGAGATTTTCCAGAAAACAAACCCCACAGAAATTTAGAAGGATTCAGCTTGAGCTTTTCAGAAACTTTTGCTTGCCCGTTTTCTTGCCAGATCCTGTAGATCTGCGTCCAAGTAGAAACCAAAATCTTATAAAAACACAGCATTATAAAATTCAGCATATTTCCTTTAAGAAGGGAGGCCTTTCTCCAAACTAATGTCTACATGAAGTCTGTAAGCCAGTGCCTTTTCCTGGGTGCTAATTTAGCAGTACTCAGTTTAAAACAGTGTTTGTGAAGTCACAGCTTCAGCATCATTACCTTGGGTATTCTGAGAACTTCTGTTTACTAGGGGGAAATTCAGAAGATCCTGGACCATGACTGTCTTCACCACTGGGCTCTGGAAAAGGAATCAAAAATGTCAACAGGTCCAGTTAATGAGAAGCTGGAGAGATGCAGCTCATATACATAAATGGAAAGGAGTGGGACTCAGCATAACAAGACATCAAATTCAGTACTAGGCATAAAGAACAGGTGATAGCAACAGGATGCACTCTTTATTAAGTACTGTCAATACCTTCTCTTTGTATTTGATTATGAGGAGCAGAAGAGATATTCTCTGAAGCTGATATGTTTAGTTCCTGGAAGATATGATCCTGAAGAGATGCAAGATTCCTGAAAACATAAAGCAGAAAAAATTACTTTTACTACTTTTATTCTACATGTACATACACAGGTAAGTCAAGATCAAGAGACAAAAGAAAAAACTTCACGTGGTCCCTTCTCTCCCTGTCTTGCACTACTTAAGTCAGTGAGTTAAAAAGTTGCAGAATTTAAGGACATTCACCTCAGTATAAGACAAGACTTTCGTTACAACAATTCTCTTTAGACACTGAACTTAAGCACAAGACCCTGCAGACTCTACACCAACACCAGCATCCTCATTTCATTCTTGAGCCCAAAGCATACCTTGGTGTCTGGGGTGAGGTGTCCACAGTCTCTGGGGTCAGTGGTACTGCAGCCAGTGTTTGGGAAGTTGACAACATGTCACTGACCCTGTGGATCTGTGGCTGGCTTCCCACTTCGGGGCTCTCTGCTCCTGCTTCAAGTTCTCCTGTCTTTTCCAAACTGGGCTGAGAAAGAGCTGAACTATACATGGACTCGCCTAAAGGCCGACTTGTGTCAAAGCACTCAGGGAGAATAATGATGTAATCCTCTGATGAAGCAGAGGAGCCTTGACTCTGAACATCATCTTTATCTTCCTCTTCCTCACAATTGTCAGTACCACTACAAGGGCTCGTGCTCTCAGCAGATGGTGGAAGGTCCCCTTCCTTCCCTAAGGAAAAAAAGTGAGGTATTACCATTACCCATTTTGTATGGACAACAGAGACAGCATTGTCCCAGCTGTAAGAGACAAGTATTTAGAAACAACTGTAAATCTTTGCTGATGCTATTAATGGTATCATTTGCTTTGTCTGTTGGGGGGAGGGTATAGTGTGAAAGAGTAAGTGATCTTAGTGTTAAGCCTATATAAATACAAATACACTGCTGATATTAATGCTTAAAATAAAAACAGGAATAAGAGCTATACAGGGAACTTAAAAAAAGTTTTCAGCACCTAAATTACATACATTAGAAACAGGTCAGAAACAGTTATATGTACTGACTTCAAGCTACATGTACAGAATATGGAGGCACCAGTCAAGCCTAACATATGAGCACTTATTATATATGGAACCTTTATGCCTCGATTTCATTTTTTAGAAAAGCAGCTGTTCAATTAGGTGCTTGTTCAGAGTACTGACACCAATTTTCTGATGCAATGATTCTCTTTGTGTAATTAGGATCGATTTCCTGGAACAGCCAGATGGTTTTATACCTTTTTTTTTTGTAGCCCTTATTATTACAGCTTCATCTTCAATTCAAATCTATTTTACTTACCGCAGTAATTTTCCGTAATTAGCTCTGACTGATGAATCCTTGCTTCCTTTTTGGAAGTGGAATTAGTATTTATCACAGGAGATTCTTCATTTATCATATTGCAACTGAAGGAGTCTTGCAATGTTTGTAAAGAGTCTAACAAAACAATCAGGGAAAACAATTTAATGTTATCACCACCTGAGCTGAGCAATCTGTGTCCCATGTCTGACTCCAAACAAGTCAAACCAGAGAAGGCAGCTGACAGTACTTACTCTGAAGGATTTTATTTTTTTTTTGTGGAGGCTTGTGGTCAGGTGCAGCATCCAGGGTCAGAGATCGAATTACAGTTTCACAGACAAACTGAGTCCCGCTCATATCTTCTTCCCCTTCCTCCTGGTTCAATGCATGCTCAGCTTTCACCTTCACCGTGGAAGAGTCCACAGCAAGGCAGTCTTCTGCCACTCCTTGGGAAGGGAAATGTAATAGATTTTACTACCACCACAAGGCAATGTAACTATAAGAACAATTTTTTAGGCTAGCCATGGCTAATATTGACTCTGCGTGTTAATTCTTCCTAAAAATTGAAAGATTTTTGAATTCAGTTCAAGTTGAACGTCAAAGTGATTGAGAAGCATAGGGGGCCCCACCTGGAGTGTTTTGAGTACAGCCTAGTCTATAAAGGGCAAATTGTTAACTCTCCCAACAATTCTAGTGGCAAGTTAATTCTAGACAAATTAAGAAAAGCATTTGAAAGGACTTTTTAAAAGGGCATGCAGTAATAGAACAACAGGAAATGGCTTTAAACTCAAGGAGGGTACATTTAGATTAGATATTAGGCAGAAGTTCTTCCCCGTGAGGGTCATGAGGCCCTGGCACAGGTTGCCCAGAGAAGCTGTGGCTGCCCCATCCCTGGAAGTGTCCAAGGCCAGGTTGGACAGGGCCAAGAGCAACCTGGGATAGTGGAAGGTGTCCCTGCCCGTGGCAGGGGGGTGGTTAGAACTGGATGATCTTTAGGGTCCCTTCCAACCCAAACCATTCCATGATTCTATGGGTTGTATTTCTGAATCTACATATATTATGCTCCAACCTCTACATTCAGGAGAGCAGCATCAGGCTACAGGTTTATGAGCCAAACAATCATTTGTTTTTCCAAAGAAAGAAAAGACAGTAGTTAGAATTCTTTTCAGACATCAGGTCTGTTGACTACACAGAAGTGACAATATCCTCCCTTCACCCCCAAGCTCCCCAGGACTACTGCTTACCAGGAACTAGTTTAAATCCACTCCCCTCATTCTCCTCCTCTATCTGACCTAAGCCAGGTTTCTCCAGCAAGGGGCTGTCATGTGGCAAAGGGGACATGCATGGAGTCATGTCTGAAAAACACAGGGAGCAAAGATAATTGGCACTAAGGGAGTAGGAGCCTCTAGGTGTTAACATTTTAAGAAGTTATTCTTTTTAAGGGACTGAAGAAACTCAGTTATTTTGCAAGATAATTTGGTGAAATAAACAACTAACTTTGCATGACACTGCCACTGGTTGTGCAAAGAAAGTGGCAGCATTCTTCAACACCTGCAATGTTATGGTCTTGGGGATATGAAGGTGAAAAGAAGCCAATACTGAAAAATGCAAAGGATAGCTGTCTGTGCTCAAGACAGAACACAGCATACAAGAGCCTTACCAACAGGAGTATTGTGTGGCACTCGCTCCAATTCCTGCACAATATTAATGTCCAACAGCTCAAAGGACAGCAAATCCTACATGAAGAAACACCACACAAGTTTTCATCAGCAAACCCTAAAATAGAATCATATCTGTACTTGGCAGCCCAGATCCCACTTGGTTCAAGTAACATTTAGTTCCTCAGAGGGCAGTTTTCCCACAACATACACCCATGTCATAGGATGTGGTGCACAAATCAGGGCAGTGAGAGATAAAGTTAAGAACTCCCTTGTTAGGGGCCAGAGAAAGAGCCAATGCTGACTCTTTTTTGAGAATCTTAATCTCTCCTGCACAAACCTTCCACATAGTGACAGTCCCTGATACCAGTTAGAAGAAAACAGCTCTGCCATATATAATGCAATACACTCTGTCTGAAAGTAGAGTGGCCAGTTCAGAGCTCAGAACCTTTATTCTCATGGATGTCTACATACCTAGACATCAAACCTGAGATGGTTTGCTTTATCTCTGTCTGAATTTCAGCACTTTACCTGTGCAGTGAGGAGATCAACAGACGGGATGTAAAATTCTCTCTCACTTGGCAGATTTTTGATCTTTAAAGGAATAGCTGGCAGAGATACTTCAGCCTGCTCTGTGATTTCACCCATCAGTTGAGCACCTGCTTCTGTTTTTAAGGAAGCATCCTGAAAAAACAAAAAAACAGTGTCCCAGAAGCCCCTTAGGCAGACAGTAAATAAAATAATAGATAAAATGTAAAGCCCGAATTTTTGTAAGCACTCAAGTAACTTGAAAGAGATTTAAAATAACTCAGAGGTCAAAAGGACAAGATCTAAGAAAGAGAAATTCTGCAGTGTTTCAGTTCAAAGAACTAGACAAATAGCTAAAGCAGACTGATAACTAATCTCATGCCTGTCAAAAAGAATAACCATTTTAGAACTTATAAATGCAATATATCTTGCATTTCTTTCTTATTAAAAATAGAATTTAAAAGGAAACAACTAAAAGAATCCCCTCAAATAGTTAGTAACACTCTGCCAAACAATACACAATGCTCCTTCTCCTAGATAATTCAGAATTTCCCCAATACCAGGTAGTGACTTGCCTGTTTGGTGCTGGAACTGTTACTCTTCTGACAGGAGTCAGAATCCTTCCAATCACTTTCTGGATAGTCAGCAGCTGGAGAGGGATCCACAACAATACTGCACCAGATCCTTGGCCCAAACTGTTCTCCTTTGTGTGACAGTCTCCAGTGAGAAGTGTAAGTTCCTTCAATATTAGGAGCTACAAACTCGACTGAAACAGTTCCCACTTGTCCCGATGGAAGGGATGGCACTAACACATCTTTTTTCTCAGCAGATGCCAAGGTCAGATTTCCCCACATAAGTTTCAGCTGAAATATAGAGCAGAAAAAGCCAAAAATTAACTCCTAGACAGCTCATTGTCCCAGAATTCCCAGCTTGTGAATCAACAGGCCAAAGGAAATCCTAAATGGGTCCCCACAGAGAATTCACACGGAAGTATTATCTTCCAGAACTATTTTAGTGTGTAAAAGTAATAGCAAAGGCAAGATACCTTTGTGTCTGAGCTCCATTCCACATTGCCAGTATTTTTCATTCGCCAGTGTTTGATAAACTTTGTTCCTGGTTGCAAGTGAGTGCCATCAGGCAAATTCTCATCCACAAATACTGCACTTAGCGTTGGGACAATTGCTTGGAAGGGTTGATTAGCACTCCTGAGATTGAGGAAACAACAAAAAATACACCAAAACTGAAGAAGTTCAGCTGCCAATAACGTTAATCTGACTTTTAAATGCCCTAAATAGAAGAGATGAATTAAAGAAACTAGAACTATACAAGTTTTACCCTGTACATTCATAAACCCAAAGGGAATAGGAAATGCAAAGTGATTGCCTGCAAAGGCTGCTGTCTAATGAACCTCAGCCTGAGAGCACACAAAGAAAAAAGAGCACTGAACATCATAAGTACACAGAATGTACTTGACCTTACGCAGACACACTTAATAAAGCAGGAAGACACAGACTTCTTAAAAACTGGCAGCAAGGTTCATTTTTGCTGTATGCACATGCATGTGTATATAATCCCAGGCATTCCCCTTCCTCCTAAACCTAGATAAATCAGGAAGTTTCTGCTAATAACCATCAGTAACTTTTTTCCTTCTCCTGGGAGAGCTCCTCCCAATCAAAAACACTCCACCTTGCAAATAAAAAATTCTCACAGGATCCAATGACAAATCATACTCTGAACGAGCAACTTCATAACCTTCCCCCACTTTAACTTGGTCTCACCACAAAAGCTCAGACAGCACAACTACCAGGTGCTCAGCTATCAACATCTCTTACAGGAAGGTGTTAGGTTGGAGACTCTCAGATTTCAGAGTAGGTGAGCTGCTCGTTTCCAATACGTGGACAGAGTTCCACAGATGAATTTTCCTGTGCAATTTTAGCTGCTTTTTGAGCTCTCGGACCTCTGCTTTTCGCTGTTTCTTTTCTGCTCGTAACCTTTGCTTCTCTGCCTTCAGAAATCTTTTGTCCATCTGTTTTTGGAGCCTGCAGAGAGAATAAGACACTATTATAATACATTGAATTGGCCAGAATTTAGCTTTAGTCAGCAGAGTCTTAGTCTTAAGGGAACACTTCAGGAAATGTCTCAGGCTTCTAGACTGGATACCAAATAATTTCCAAAGAACATCCTCAGAGTTGCTTGTGGAACTAGTTTGAATGGTCTCAGTGAAAGAGCAAAGGCAAATACAGAGTGCTCAAAGAAAAAGCAAGCTTTCAAAGTTTGCTATCCACCTATGACACAAAAGTCTGTATTTTCTATTTTATTATTAAAAATAATAAAAGATTTGTGACTTAGGCCCTTTGTATGTAGCTATTTTGAGCTACACACAATAAAGTTTGAGTACCATTTCTCGTTCTCTCTAAAATAAAAGCTGAACATCAACCTCAATACAGGTGTTTCCATTTGCTATCAGGACAATCTTGTCAGGTACTGGCAGGTGGGTTTTTTTTACCTGACTTGCTCCAGAGTGGCAGGAAGGCGTGGTGGGAGCTCTGCAGGGCTGTAATTCTCAGCAGTGCAGAGGACGGGCCTGCGCAGCTTTAACAAGACGTGGTTTGGATCATGGGCGTATGTTCCTGCTTCACACTCTTCACAGATATTGTAGGCTGGACAAAGGCTGCAAAGCAGAAGAGACAGAATGTTACCAAGAGGCAAAGAATTTCTGCAGAGAAACAACTCTGTGTCACGCTACTGCTGTAGGCAGTGCCCAAAAGACAGCACCTGGTTGTCCAACTTATACATCGATATTGGGAGCCATCTGGAATATCTAGATGATTCTCTCTCTTCTGGGCAAAACTGTAACACAGTCCCCACTTCCTTCTTGAACACACATTGAAAAAAAATTGATGCTTCCTTTAGCAAAATGACTAAAATTGTTGCTACGAAGGATAGAACATTTTACTGAAATCCAGTGCCAGCACCATACTTATGAAAATACAGAGGCTAAGTCAACAAGTACCCAGGGTTGCAAAGCAGATGGTCCTACAGGAACAGGACTGATAAAAAACAGGCTCTCATCTCCTGTCAGCAAGAAAAAAAAAAGCATCCAAAGAAAAACCCTGTTACGATTTGATCCACTGCTTCTGCCTAGTCCCAAAACACTTACCTTTACAGCAGTTGCCTCATTTGAATAAAACCCTCACTTTTAAACACCTCACTTAAGACATTCATCAATACCTATTTCATATTATTAAACTGACAAGCCAGATCATTAAAAAAAGCATGATCTGCCTTAGTTTCATTGACTCTTAGAGCCAAACAAAGCATTACTGTAGGCTGGTTTTGTTTAGTTAACCGAGCAAAACATTTTCCTTTACAATTACTGCATGTTACGTGCAAATAAGGTAAAGAGTGATGGTGAATAGAGCAGGTGTTAAAAAGTTCTCTCACTTTATCACCTTTGCTCGAAATAGTATTACTCTTGTTTTTATGCAGACAAAGTCCAGTCACCACGGAGACGTTGGTGAGACACATACTAACATTCTGAAAGGCACAGCAGGCTGCTGGTTAGAGACCTAGAAGTCTGTGACCCCCAGGCAGTTCCTGAGGCTCCAGGACCCAGGACAGGCCAGGTTTCCCACACTCCCGTGGCCCTGTACCTGCACTGGTAGCGCACCCCGACGATCCGGGCCCGGCAGTTGCAGCAGGAGATCAACCAGTCACAGGGGCTGCCCTCCGGAGGGGGAGGTGCTGCTGCAGCTGAGCTCTCAGCAAAGTCTGCAGGCTGACTGCCATGAACAAGCTTCTCATACAGCTTCTGCTCCAGCTTCTCGACAGTCTCCTTAACTACTTGTTCCCTGAACTAGAAAGAAATCGAAGTGGTCACGGGTGAGGCCCACCCGCACGGTTTGAAAAGTCGCGTTACGTTTTCTCAAGTCTCACAACCCCCTAAGTCAGTAGTTCAGAACCCACTTCCCACACACCCAGCACATTCTACAGGAAATTAAACAACTATCCCATTCCAGAGGATTTTTATTGTAGAAAATACCAGCCCAGAGCTTTTAAAAAGGCAAGTTAAAAATCACATACTTGTGCTTACAACATTAAGGTTCTTCTTCCATGACTTTGCATGAAGGGAAGGAAACTCATCTCCAAAACAATTATCACAACTCCCAAACCCTTCTGGAGTCTCTACAGTTAAATTGTGATTTGTCTATCAGGGATGTTTTAGACATAACCATGAACTTCCCCTCTCTTTAAGTTTGTATGAAAAGGTGGCAAAGAAAGAAAGGAAACTCTAGAAAAAAAAGCTTAAAGATAAATGCACATACTACTGTATACTGAACCTTTTAGTTTCAAGAACTCATTAGCTAATGAATTCTTAGTGATGGTATCAAACTGCTTCTCAGTGATGTTTATTAGCTATTCAAAACAAGTTAACAACCACATTTTAATTGCTGGGTATTGTCAATGGCTTCCTGGAAGTATTTACTCAAAGTGAACGGTCAAGAAAAGCAAGGTCATTAAATGCTCTGCTTCCAATCACAGGAAACCATATCTATTGCCCTGCTGAAACTGGACAATCAAGAGTCTACAACAGCAACACTATTCCTATTCCATGCTCTCCCACGATGAGGGGTCTGGAGTTCCTAGGGCTGTCTGGATTCTATCATGGGAGCAACTTAAAACTACACTCAAAACTAACCAAATGCATAACCCAAACAATCCACTTTTCACAAGGGGCATGGATCAAGCTGTGCTGACAGCAACTGTGTTGAGATGTCTAGAGTTAGGCATCACAAGGAACTCTTCCACCCACAACTTCTTATGCATTTCTTTAGGAATACCAACACTTGCAAGACAATGCACTTACTGTTTCCAAGTAGCTTGTAAACCATTCTGGAGGGTTTTCACTTGTGCTTCCTGCTTGTGTCTGATTTAACTTCTGCTGGGGGAAAAAAACCAAACCAAACAAACAAAAAAGCGTGCAAAGTTGAAAAAAACATCCTCAACACAGCAAGTTAACCACTGAAACAGCTCTCAAGCATCTCTATAAAAAAAATTTTAAAGTTCTTCAGAAAACAGTGGAGAAGCAACACAAGGTAACCACTGACATTTTCCTGAAAGATTTCTGCTTCATTGGCACTTGAGTGTAATTACACACCAAATCCAAAGTAGTCAAGTATACAACAGTTATTAGAAGGCAATGAGGGCTTCAGGAGACCAATGACTTTGTTTATCAAAATATTTAAGAATGGTCAACATGAAAGCATCTGTATTTCTAAAACACCTGTATTTCTAAAGGCAGCATCAAACTATCCTCTTGAAAATTCAAACTATTTGGTGAGCTTCAGTGGGTGCAGGTAGCTGAAAACAGAGACCAACCTCTGAACTCAGTTTTGATGTATGAGTAAAGAGGATAATAAGTCCATAAAGTGAATGACACTTACTAATTCTTTGTTTTAATTAATACATAATGCAGCTCTAGTTCCTACCTGAATGGTCAGCTCCTTGTCATCTTTTAATTCTTCCTGTAATCCCTGAGCCAGCATGGAATAGCATAAAAGAGGTTTCTTCTCATCTTTCAGAAGCATCAGCTTTTCTGTCACAGTTTTTTCAGGTACTTGCAAAGCACAAGCAGGGTTTCTTTCATAGGCATTCATCTGAAGTTGATTTCCTTGTTTAACTGCAATCTAAACAAACAGTACACACATACACCACGTTTTACACTTTCAATCAGCATACAAAATCTGTAAAAATACAGCACTGCACTACATCAGAGAGAACAGGGAAAAGATGGGGAAAGACTAACAGACAAAAAGAAAACAGAGATGCCAAGGTAGAGTCAACTGATATTCTACTTCTTAAAGGTTACCAATATGCTTATTAAAAGGCTTATTACATGCCAAAGGATAATAATGCAGATATCCTACAGGAATTTTTCAACCTAAAATAAAGTGTTCACATGTGCCAGTAAATAACAGATTCTGCCCAGAAATTTATGATTATTTTCAAATGATCAGATTTTAAATTCAGACCACGAGGAAAAAGTTCCGGAAACATTACTAAGGTAAAACTGAGATGTAAAGGAATGCAATTTTATTTTGTCTACATAAAATTAACTGCTCCTAAAGTAACTAAGCATTGACACTAACAGAATTTTCAATGTTTTACTCTGGCAGTAGAGTCTGTGTGACAAGATTCTTGAAGGGATCCACAAGAGCCCAGCATCTCCAAATATGGGATTACTGTTTGAGGAAGTCAGTCACTTAACCAACCAATTGCTGTTCAGGGTCCTGAATCACAACTGCCTGTGCAACTAATTTACACAAAGCAAGATTAGCCAGGATGGAAAAAAAAAATCAGTAAGATATTCAAGCTATTCGGATTTCCATGGGCCAGGTAATTCTGGTATTTTCTCAGCTACATCAATTTTCATCGGAGAACAGTGAATATATTGAAAAAGTCAAAGAGAGCATTTACCTTCAGAGCTTCTTCATATTCCTCTAAAGAAAAAGAGAAAAATGTGAATTTTCCCTGTCTCAAACAGATACAAATTTAGCACACAGTCTTTAGGGAGTCTTACACCACAAGAAGTCTCCATTACCTTCTGTAAATTCTTTTAAAGTAGTGCTACTGAAAGAAAAAAATTGTATATACAGCAACAAGCACACCTTCTCACAGCTAAGAGCTGCATCATTCCATTGATTTAGCCATACCCAATTTGTTCCTACAGACCAAAAACTCCTTCCTTTGGGAAGAATTTGATGCCCAACGATATATAAAATACAAAAATCAAAAAGCAAGCATTCTCAAGTGCTTCTCCAAAAACCACAAACAACGGTTGGGGTCTGCTTCTTGATTTCACTTCAGTAAAGCAGCAGCTCACCTTTGCTATTCACAGAGACCTGCAAAGAAAAATAACAGTGAGTGAGAGCCACAGACATATTTTTGCAATTCTCTTACAATTACCACACTTCCAGAATAAAAGTACTTTTATTTGGAGTTTCCAAAACACCACTCCAAATACAGATACTCATTTATCCATTCTGCTCACAGAACAGAAGCTATTTAATACAAGAAGCTATTTAATGCCTACAGTATTGCCTGATTCTGAACAGGGTTTAGTCAGTTTGACCAGTATTTCAAAGAGAACTTTTCACAGATGCATCTATATATTTATATAAAATACAAGCTAGAAAATAAGGGAAGAATCTTTCCCTGAAAGGTTGCTGGGACTATCTTGACATTTCCCCTTAGGGGGAAAAAAAAATAACTACAGGGACTCCATCTCTGCAATTCAGTAGAGCTATAACCTAAGCAGTGGAACATGGGGTTTGCAAAAGGTCCATTGTGTCTAAGAGTTACATTTTCCTCTGAACCTCTAGACAAACAGAAAGAACACGAGAGGGTGAGGCTGTGCCAAGCAGGAAGTTACTCAACAAGGACAACTAAAAGTAACCAATTTGTTTTCTGAGGCAGTAATCTGCTTGGAGATTACAGCAATTGCATAAAGCAAGCAGAGGATTTGAGTACACCAGATCACTGAAGCAAACATATGCTAATGACAGGGGACCTACATTTTCCAGAGGAAGGAGTGTAGATTGAAGAGCCAGGGCTTTACCATGGCTGCAAACACCAATAGTTCCAACTAACTTATTCTCACAAAAAGAAAAACCAAGTTCCTCAACAGAAACATCCCTCCCTCAGAGCACACAGAACCACTGTGGGGTGGGAAAAAGAAAGGCAGCAGCTTCTAAGAAAAGTATTATTTTAAAATATGTATGCTGCATTAAGAGTAAAACCACCAGACTAACAGCTATTTTCTTATTAAAGGGACAAACCACCCCCATCCCCTGATCTACATAACAGATGCTCCTGAAGGACCCACTACAAATCACTGTGAGGCAGAAAGGTTCCCAGCAGTCATTTTCTGGTTGACTTATTGGGAAGGTAGGGTGGTAGGTATTTTACCTCATCATTGTCCTCATCAATGTATTTGATCTGAATGTTGTCCAGGTCGAATGAAACTTTAACCTGTAATGAAAAAAAATGAACACAAAACCACAATGAGACAGGACTACAGGTGTCCTCAGTTAAACATGATTATTAATTAGGAGTAATATTATAACCCTCCCACCCCTCCCTTCTGTTTCCCAACTGAAGCAAAGACTGTTTTACAGAATCCATTCCTCTGAAGTTGAATCACTCTCCTCGGTGCCTTTCCTCCAACTGTTACTAACTTTCCCTAATGAAAAGAATAAACTCATTTCTTTCATGTTGCACCTTCCCTAGTTAATGTTTACTCCAAAACAAATAATAATAACCTTCCCATTCTGAGAGGACAAGCTCAGGGTTAATAAACTCAGTCATAGTAAACACTGCCAAATGTGAAGGCTAAGGCCAGCAGTCCCCAAACACTACCTTTTACATTGAAAAGCACCTGGAATGCAGCTCACACAGGTGATCAGCCTTTTTTCAGCCTATCAGAATTTAGAGGACAAAGTTGAGCAGCTATTTTGCATTTTACATTAACAGGGCAGAGCCAACAGCACCAAATGAACCAGAAAGGAAGGCAGATGTTTCCATACACTCAGCAAGTCTCCAAGGCTCCTGGACAGTTTGTAGCAGGTACCTACACAAGCTGTATCCTTTCTGAAAGACTTGACACGTTCTGCCAGCCCAGACCTAACAGAACACCTCAGTTGACAGAGGCTGTTGGGACTCACACAGCACCACTGGAGCACAGGGACACAGCCATACACATTCTGCAGTGGACATGCTACAGGCAGGCTCTTCCAGCAGCATATCCCAAATTTTGGGACTGCAGTGAGAGAACAGACTCGGCTTATCAAGAAGAAACTGTGGTCTGTACCTACACTGTGTAGTACCACAGATTGTTCCCCTAAAGCTCAAACTAGAATGAGAGATCGGGTTATCCCTTAGAAACACATTCAATAAAATATTAAAACGTAGGAAAGACAGAGTTTAACTGATACTCTCTTCAAACAGTAATTCCCAGTAAAACACAACAGAAAGAATCCATGTTATTACCCTGGTTAGGGAAGCATTACTGTAATAGAACACCACACCTTGAACAAACACACCCTCGCTCTCAGACTACCTAAGATTAAGGGCAACACGGTGCTTACACACTAATCTGCTTCCAGCTTTGATGCAAGCAGGATTCTGACTAGCTCAGACATTCCTGCAGGGTCTACTTGCCACTAAGTATTTTAAGACTGAACTAGTGCCTCTTCCAGAGGACTGAAACACAACAAGTGAAGATGCTACATTTCAAGCTTTGAGCTTGAGTAATTCACAAAGCAAGAGCCTCCTGCACTCTGGAAAATGATAGCTAGAAGAGAAAATAAAATAGTGACAAGACCTCTTAAGGTACAACTTTAAAAGTAAGCTAAAAAACCAGAACAGTTGCTACAGAAGGAATAATAATTAAAAAAAAAATCACATTAGCTTCATAACAGCCAAGGGAGTGCTTATAACACAATTTTAGCCTCAGCCAGGAATTTTCACTAAATAGCCCTAAAAGCAAGCATCCAAACAAAAACTTTTGACTATACCAAGAGCATATACAGACCTTCATAAGCAACTGCCTACCCACACATGGCCCAGTCAGACACTGTTCTGTCCAAACTGGCACACACAGAGCTCCTGGAGGCAAGGGGCCAAAAACGTATCAGTGATTCGGTACCCCAGAAAGCACAGACGCATCCTCAGAAAAGCAACAGACACGCGTTACTTCACCATAACTACTTCAGTGAGTAAAAGAATGGCAGATAAGAGGAACAGAGTGTACTTTACAGAGGGGTACAAGGGCAAAACCAACCGTCCGTACCTGTGGAAATAGGCAAAGAACACGACTAAAGCCACCTGCTCTCACAGGAAAAAAAAGGACCCATAAGAATCTTTTTCCGAAACAGGTTTTTCAGGTCACTCTAAGCACACAGCGGGAGTTAAAGGCTAAAAGAAAACCCGAGATTGCAGCAGTACGAACCACCAGTGCTGAGAGCCTGGGAAACGGGGGACAGGGCTTTGGAAGGCGCGGGAGAAGATGCCGGGCCCTCGGAGAGCCGCTGGCACGGTCGGCATCTCACCGAGGCGGCTCGCCGCGGCTGCAACCCCCCCTTCCCCACCTCCCGCGGCCGGGCCGCGCTCACCATGGCCTCCACATCGGCCCACGTCGTGTGCGCCGGGTCCGACACGATGAAGCTGCGGGTGTCGCCGCGGCAGGAGACGCGGAGGGTCACCGGGGGCTCCATCGCGCGCTCCCGCGGGCCCAGGGGCAGCGCCGGCCGCCGGCCCGACCAGCCCAACATGGCGGCCCGAAGGGTGGTCGGCCCCACTCCCTCCGCGCAGCGCTATTGGCTGCCCCGCCTGTCACTCATCCTGCTCGCCAACCTGGTTGGCCGGAGGGGCGGGGCCGGGCGCCGTGGAACCACAACAATAAACAGAGCCGGGCACGCGCACGCAGCAACAACACTCATCCGCGCCTGCGCCGCCGCGCCTGCTGCGCGCGCCGCTGAAATCCGACGGCGGGGGTAAGGCGGAAGCGCCAGACCCAATCAGACGCGCCCGGCCCTGCCCGGCCCCGCCCNGCTGCGCGCGCCGCTGAAATCCGACGGCGGGGGTAAGGCGGAAGCGCCAGACCCAATCAGACGCGCCCGGCCCTGCCCGGCCCCGCCCCCCGCGGCGGAAGGAGCCTATAAGAGGGCGCTGCGGAGCCGAGTGCCCGCCCCGCCGGGCCTGATTGGCTGCGCCTGGAGCGGTGGAAAGGGCGCGAAATGCGGCGCTCGGGGCGGCGCTGAGGGACAGGACCGGGACCGCCACCGCCACCGCCGCTGTCACCGTCACCGTCACCGCCGGGCTGGCACAACTGCACCGGCCCCGCCCGTGCCCCGGCGGCCGTGAAAGCGACCATTCGTGCTCCTCGGGCGGGCGGGCGGAGTGAGTGCAGGGAGCTGGGTGCTGGGACGCTTCGCATCGGCCTGCGGACAGGCCTTATTGCAAAGGCCCCTCCGGTCTGCGAGCTGCCGCCGCGGTAAGCTCTTATGGTTTCCTTTTGTTTTCAGGTACTTTCCGCTGTTTTGGGCTCTGCGCCCAGAGTTTCTGCTGAAAGCCGCAGTAAACCCCTTCCGGTCTCTCCTTTGGCTACAGGACACTTGAGAGGCTTTAACTGTCAGCATTCAGAGTAAGAACTCGTAAACTCTTACCCAAGAAGTAGTAGCGAGGTATTTGATACCATTCCACAAGTTGGGGAGAGCCGTGTGGGAGGAGACGGTCACGGGATGCAGCAGAGCAGAAACAAAGCTGATTGTTATTTATTTATTTTTCTCTAGACTATTTTTGGACGTGAAGGATGGACTTCTCAGTGGTTACTGTTGGCCACGTGCAAAATGTGCTTTCAGCTATGCAGAAGAACTTGGAGTGCCCAATATGGTATGCCCGGCAGTGATATCAGTGTGGTTAATGAGTGGTTTTGGGTTTTATTTTGTTCTCCCCTTTCTTTGCAAATGGTTTGTCAGTTCAACGACTTATGAGAAATCAAAGGGATTCTTGCTGAAGACTACATATTGATGTTTTGTAAGGCTGAAGTGACAAAGTCTAAGACAGAATGTATATCTTGCTTTTATGTTCTAGTAAATTTTGTTTTTCTCTTACGAACTAAATATGTCAGTCCTCTATCCAGAGAGGGAAAAACACTGTCTGATTGGATTAGAGTATTGTTTGTAAAGCAGTGTGGATCTTTGCCCTTTGTCTCTGAAAAGTGAGTGAGGTCTGTAGGTCAGCAAACAAATGCTGAAATAGCAAAGGTTCTACTTAGAGGATGGATCCCTGCAGTGTCTGTAACTTCTTTTTTCATTCTGTGTTCGTTTTTCTTTTTGTAGCTTGGATGTGGTACAAGAGCCAGTTTCAACAAAATGTGATCACATATTCTGCAGGTAGGTTTGAAGAGTGCAATACTCAGTCAATCTGTTTTTAATTTCCATGTATGCTTCTTTAGTGCAAATCCTCTATTTATACTGTGTTTTGGGAACTTCTTGTGTAGCTACTTTAAAGGAAAAATCAGTTCAGCAGGAGAGAGAACTGCAGCTTCCCAGGTGTGTCAAAGGGGATCAATGAACCCACTGTAAAATCAGAACAAAAATAAAACTTGATAACAAAGGATTTCTACTAAGTCACGAATGTGCACGTTCAGTTTTAAGAAAAATAATCTCCTTTTGTTACTATCAAGACTTTTATTTTTTCCTAGGTTCTGCATGTTCAAACTTCTCAGCAAAAAGAAAAGAGGTGTGATACAGTGTCCTCTGTGTAAGACTGAAGTTACCAAGAGGTGGGAAACCTGTCTTTGTAAGGGGACTTGAGAATGAGAGGTCTGGGCTGTGAGGAAAGGCTAACAGTTGTCTTAAAATGTCTCAGCATAAGACTAAAATAAAGAAGAAAAGGTGGTTATTAAATAAACTGTCTATGTCTAAAGGAGCAGCTGTAGTACCTTACCTCAGTGTAAGCTTTTTCCAAGTGATTGCAGGGGAACACCCCTCTCTTCACAAATGTTTGTGCTGTATTAGTGTTCAGTCATTACAACTCTACTGAACCTACATGGGGAAAAATATGAAATGTTCACTTTTGTGATAGTTTTAATTCACATGGCAGTGGTTGTTTGGGGAAACTGTGTTATTTCTTGGCAACAAGTTCTCATTGTCTCATCTTACACTTTAGAGTTTTACCCCTTGTTTTGTTCAGTCTAAATTCTAAGAGAAGAATTTACAGTCATTTGTCTTAAAACAACTCAAGTTCTGATATTGTTTCAGGAGCCTGAAAGAAAATTCCAGATTTAAGCAACTAATTGAAGGACTGTTGGAAACTATCCATGCTTTTGAGCTTGACACTGGAGTGAAGTGTAAGTGGTGTGAATGTGTGCCCCCAACTTTTTTTTTAAATAAGGTTTTGACATTTATGTCATAATTCCTAAAAGGTATCCCATTTAATGTGCAATACTAAACATGGGAAGAATTATCAAAAGGCTTTTTTCCTTGGGTGTAGAAGCATAAGTTCCATTAAGTTTCCAAAATATTTTTAAAAAACCTCCTAAACAGTTTTACTGTGTGTTTGATGACCTCCACCCAATCTTATGTTCAGTTTCTGAAATGTGGCTGAACGTGCATCAAATGTTTAATCTGTAATTGTGAGGTGAAGTTCTGCTCTTGATGATGCCCAGCCTTGCAGCTTTAACTTGTTAAACAATCTCAGAGCCCGAATTAGCAGATGTATGTTAACCTGTCTTATTCAGATAGATCCTTTGGGAATCCAAATTTATTCTTTTTAGTAGTAAGTGCCTTGTAAAGGGTATTGGCACGTCAGACATGTGCCTGTTTATATTTTGATAGACAAGACGTTCTGGTTGGGGGCAGATGGTGGTTATTGACTTTTGTTTGGGGTGGGGTTTTGTTTATTGTGCTGTGAAAGATACTTTGTTTTCAAGTTCTTCTCAACTTGCTCAGCCATTCTAAAATCAGTAGCATTAGATCCTTGTTCTTATCTGTATAAGCAAAATTGGTTGAAAAAATTAGTTGGCGAGATCAAGATTTTACTTAAAATTTTAAGAAAACTCAGAAAAACAATCAGACTAATAATTCAATGAGATTTCTTTCTTTGATAGTTATACTGCAGCACTAGGTGCTTGGGTTCTGTGCAAGGCTATTTCATTAATATATAAAGCTGTGTCATACTCAATTATTTTTTCCCCCCCCTTAACATTTTTCAGTTTTAAAGAGTCACCACATTCGCAAAACACCCACAGAAGCCACTGCTGCTGAGCTCCTGTGTAAAGAGAGTTCTGTCATTCAAAGTAAGGGCTTCAGAAACAGGAGAAAAAGTGCTAAAAATGGACAAGAAAACACCACCTTGGTAATTGTTTTTCCCCATTTTATTTTCCTGGGTTGTTTAGAAGTTTATGTGGAATGTATATTGATGCAAAGACATAAATGAATGAAGAAGGAGATTTTGGGTTGCTCTGAGGTTGCTGTTTGACTTGATTAATACTCTGGACAGGGACATTTACATATTTTTGTCTTCCTAACCTACTTGAAAAAGATATTTGCATAAAGAACCTGAACTTATAGATGATATTTCCATATTACAGTCTGTTACTGAAACTAGGCTTGAAAAGTTGTCTGTCCTGCTTGTTTCATGAGGCTGTTCTAACTATTTGTAGGGGGTTTATTTTTTTTAGTGGTGAGATTATGTCTTGGGATACTTAAGGCATCACTCAGCTTGGGGTGATTGTTCTGTGTGTGTGACTGTTTTGGTTCTCACCTGCTTGATGTTGAACAGAATGCTGGATAATACAGAATGTAAGATCAAAGTGTTATTGTTTTGATCTGTCAGATGCACAATAATTGTTTCTATTGACACATTCCATTACTGATATCAATATAATAAACTACTTGTGTATTTTTGCACAGAGGCCACCAATTCATATGACAGAGTATTTCTATCAGCCCTTCCTGCTATGGTTTAAATAATTACAAGTGAGGGTATTTTTAAGTAGCCTGCTGTTATAAATAACTTTATTTCTGTTCTCCTGTCAGCAGGAAACTACTGGGAATACTCAGCTTACAGATACCAGGGTCAAAAGGTGTCGCCTCAGAAACAACCCCCAGAAATGTGACTCTCAGAAAGGGGTTTATGTGGAGTTGGGTAAGATCTGTTGTGGATCCACACTAGTTGATCTTATGTAAAATGCAGTAGCAGCTGTGTCATGTATAAATTTAGAAATTAGACATTAACTTTTAGCTAAATAACTCCTGTTACCAATTACTGTATTTAAACAGAATTTTATGCTAAAGGCGTGTTGATATTTCTACACAGAAATCATTATAATTAGGTGAAATGCTTTATGATTGAACTTGATTTCATCTGATAAAAGTTGAAAGCATCTACCTCTAGAAAGAACTAGGCCTGCATGTGATGATAAACACTGACTCTAGCAAGTCACCTTTCTCTGAATCATTCCAACCAGAGTAACAGCTGATTTGTTTTCAGGGTCTGAATCCTCTGAAGAGTTTTTTAAACAGGCAAGCAAAACTGGGTAAGTGAAGGTGATTAAGGAATTCATATCTTCTAAAGACAATAGTTCAGTGTTCTCATTGCTGTGTTTTAGTTCCTTGGCAGAGGACTGGTAGAATTCTTAAACTGACAAATGATTTTCAACTTCGAGGGCATTGGGGTAGAATGGGTGGCTGAATTTTAACCCTTTGTGGTATTATGTGCTTTAAATGGTTTTTCTAAATGTTTTGTTGCTTACGTAGACATTAGTCCTTCAACAGAAAAGTAGGTACTGTGCTTTAGTGTGTTAAATTCTGGAATGTGAGAGGGGATCTCTTAAAGATGTGGCCTGAAACTCTGAAGGGATCTAGTTGTGGTGAATATCAATTATGCACCCTGACTTCCCCAGGAACTATTTCAGAGAGCAAAAAGGTAAAAACAAGTATAATCATCTATCTGTTGTGGCTTTCTCTGTAGTAAAAGATTTCCCTTCCCAACAGGTTTAAAGACAAAGCTGCAGTTCAGATTCCTTGTCAAGAAAAGCTAGAAGAACTTGAGAGTGTTGAGAAGGGGAATGAAAATTCCTGCAGTGCACAGCCTGACAAGCTGTGTGCCAAAGAAATAACACTACCAAATGTCATAGGTGTGTCTGTTATTTTGGTGACAAAGATGATTTAAGCTTGAAAGAAGCACCACAAGTTAATATTTTTATTTTACATATATCTAGATAGATAGATATACATATAGTTGCAGTCTTGTATGTTGTAGTTCTGCTGATGCCTACATGACACTAATACAAGACTGTTCTGGTTGACTAGATACTTAAAATGTGTATATTTTGTGCACAGGAACAGAAAGGAAAAAAGTAACTTGATCAAAATGCAAAATTTAATTATTCTCTGTAAGCCATATTGTCCCTTATAGTACAAACAGAGAGCACTGTCTGGTAATTCATGTAGGAAGTTAGAAGAACATATGTAATATCTTTCTGCTTTTCTCTAGAGGGAGATTTGTGCAGTGTAATATTCTGGTTTGGGGGGGAAATAAGAGCAGTTCTTTTAAAACAAAGTAGCCATCAAGCTCATTGTTGTGTTTGTGTGTGTAAAATAGGGCTTAATAATTTACAATTCTTATAAATCTAACAGGTGAAAGTGATTTCTTGAAGGAAGGCTTGAGCAAGAAAAGCATTCAGAGCGTTGCTGATTGTGCCAAACCTGACCAAGTGAATATGACTGAATGCCAGAGTTCCCCTTTAGATGTTCTTGCTGCAGACCTGCCTCCAGAGCAGTGTGACAGAATAGGTAATTCCAGTCCCACAGTGAACAGGGGCACGTCATTCTTCAAGAACACAGAAGAAACGGATGAAGAGCCAACTCAGTACAACAGTAAAAACAAAGAGTTTGACTTAAAAGGTGGTTCAGGGAGCAGGCTGGATAAAAACCAGGAAATGGATACTGTTTTACAAAGTGAGGAAGCTGTGGAGGTGTGTGAACCTGAGAGTGACTCTGACTCTTTCCATGACAAAGAACTGCCTCAGGAGAAGCTACTTCAGCCAGAGAAGACACTTCCCTCTGCCACCCTGGATCAAGTCTCCAGGAAGAGACTGAAGCGAAGCATTCAGAAAGTCAATGAATGGTTTTCAAAAAGTAACGAGATCCTGTCTTCCAATTCTTCCCTGGATGATTCTGCTGGAGGAACTGATGTTTCAGGTGAAGGAGATGCACATTCATCAGATAAAGAATCCTGTATTTCAGAAAATACTGACCCTGTGGTAGATTCCATGGAAATTGCAGTGGTTGAAAGAAACAAGAGATGGTCAAAGCAAACAGCAGATAGCATCAAAGACAAAATATTTGGAAAAACCTACAGAAGAGAGAGGAAAGCAAATCTCCCTTCTACCTCCAGAGACATTTTATCTACTACAAAAAAGAAAGATGTGGCTGCTGATAAGTGCTTGAACAATTCCAGCAGAGACAGACCCAAACGAAAAAGGAAGACTGCCTGTGTCCTGCAACCTGAGGATTTCATCGAGAAAAAAGATACAGGAGAGGCAGATGGAGGCCCTGAAAGTGTTAGCAGATGCCTTGGAGATGCTGAAAAGAAAAGATGTGATGGAAGTGTTGCTGTTAATGAGAGTCACCTCTCTCAGAATAGAGTGGATAATACACTAACAGGACATGAGGAAGGAGGAGGGGCCACATGGAAAAAAGCTACTGAAAAGGTGACTAGCAAGCACTGTGATGAGGAGCTAAAAATGTGTGTCAGTGATCAGAAAAGCACTAAAAAAAGTTCTGCAGCAAAAAGATGCAGGCGTTCCACTAGAGCCATGTGTGCTCTGCAGTTAGCAGTGGACAGAAACTCTGTTTCCCCTGATCCAACTGAGCCACAGATTGATAGCTATCCAAGCAGTGGAGAGCCCAGGAGAGCTGATTCTGAGCAAAACCAAGTCAGGCGCAGCAGGAGGCTTCAGTTACTCTCTGAAGAAATGAAAGAAATGACAAAAGAAACAGGAAAAGGAGTAATAGCAAAGGGACCACGAAAGAATGGCAGTGACCATGGAGGATCTGTCTCTGGAGACCAAAAGAATGTGGCAGCTCAGGCTGCTGAATGCAAAGACCTGTGTGAGCCTCAGGATATGCTGAGTTCTGAGGCAGTCACTAGTCTGAAGGGAGGTGATCTGGAAGCAAATGAAATGCAGGTTAGTCCAAAGAGTTTATGTGACACTGCAGAAACTGGAAAAAGTCTCTTCAATCCTGCATCTTCATGTCAGCCTCCAAACTGTGGTTCCTTTACACCTTATGCAGGTTCTCAAGACAGTGAAATACAAGGTAGCCCTCTCCTCCTGCAGCCTCCTTCAGTGCCTGCTGTGCAAACTGCTTCCCCTCAGAGTGAAGAGGTGACTGAATCACTTACTGCCTTTCCACAGGAATGTGGGCACGATTCACAGAGTGTTCCAGGGCACTTAAGAACTGAGAAGTTGCCCCTGGCTAAAACTGTTTCGGAATCGACCAAGGAAGCAGAAGACAGTGAATTAGACACACAGTACCTGCGAAATATATTTAGGCATTCAAAACGCTTGTCCTTCAGCCTTTTCCGGGCTCCCAGGCAGAGCTGTGCAGCAGAAGATCCTGATTCTGAAACTTTAAATCCATCACGTGCTGCTCAGGTAGAAAATAAGCATAGCAAACGTTTACAAGCAGAAAACTTGCAAGAGGAGAGAGCAACTGCTGAAAGCTTGAGAAGGGTTTGTGAGAAAGAGAAGCTTAAGGCCTGTGAGTCTGCCTGTGTTGATGATGTGACTTGCTTTGCTGTCAGCACAGGAGAACACAGACATGCTGTTTCTCAAGCTGCAAAGAAAGGGACTCTGACACCAGTGGGAATGGGGACTGCTGGGACTGAGGCCAAAAACCCATCACTAAAAGGCAAGCAGGGCAATGAAAAGCCTGTGTCAGCTGACACAGGGATAGAAAGTGAGTTGAGACAGAACCCAGTCAGAAGTAATAGAAGCCAAAGTGGTCAGAGTAACATAGAAGAGCATGATTCCACACAAACCAATGAGATAGGCTTCACTTCAGGAAGCAGTCTGGAAGGAAAGACCAAAGTTGTTGATGACAAAGAACCAAGTCTACATTTTCAATCTGGCTCCATGATTTGTCCTGGAAGTTGTCAGCAAAGTCCTGCTGAATTCATTAGGAAAAAAAGTAGCAAAAGCGAAGGAAAACGAATAAAGGGGAATGAAGAACAAGCAACCCAAAGTGCTGGCACAGCAACGCCTGAGGGTTTAGTTGCAGAGGCTCTTAGAGGGAACAGTGGTTTTACAGGTTTGTCTGAAACCCCCGATGGCTTACTGGGCTCTGATGCTGATTTTGAAGAGAACACCAGCTTTTGTGAAACTGATAGGAGAGAGAAATCTGCAGTGTTTGCCAAAGGAAGCAACAATGCCCTGGAAAAAGAACCACACAACAGAAATGTTGGTTCTAAGCCAAGATCTCAAAGAATTCAAAAGACTCGAAGACGAGCGCGGAAACTGCCATCTTCGGATGAAGAATCCTGTGAGGAGGAAGATCTGCCATGTTTTCAGACATTAGTATTTGGCAAATCAGTAAGCACACCCTTGCAGACTGATAAACAAGTGACACCTGTGATAGAGTCTTCAGCTAGTCCCAACACATCACCTCACAGTGGAAGTAATGGGGACAATATTATGCAGAAAATGCCTGAAGTTGCCCAAGGCAGTGTGTGTGTTTCACCAAGCCAGGAGTCAGAATGCTCTGTCAACTTATTTTCTTCCCAGTCCCTGTCTGAAGAATCAGTTAACGGAGCCCAGGAGCTGAAGAAACTTTTGCTGCAAATTGATGAATCCAAACAAGTGACCGGCGTGAATGAGAGTAAAGAAACTTCTCAGAGTTGTAATGGAAGGCTGAAGAGGACCAAAACCAGCTTCAAAGATGAATGCCAAGAAGACCCAGACATGGGAGCAAACCCAGGTACAAACCAAGATTTTCATCTTTGCAGCTGTGTTTGTGATGTCATTACACACAGGGGTTTTTGGTGTTTGCACGGGAACTTTGTTCTGTATTTATGAGGTGCTTGCTCTCCAAAGGAATGTATCAGCCCTAAACAATCAAACAAAAAGCCCTCAGTGGCTTATTTCCTGAAAACTATGTTCTTCCAGTCTTCTTTGTTCAGAGCACAAATGAATAGGCTGGACACTAGAGGCTGTCTGATGGGACATTCATTTTTGAGCAAAATTTCATACAGCCCACCTAAGCTTTTCACCCACGTGAGATGTTTGTTGAAATTGGCTGTAGAATTTTGTGGCAAATATTATGACATTTTTAAGGCTTTCATAAACGTTTAGGACTCTCTTATCACTGTTGACACACTGAGTTCTGTTTACTTTGCTGTGTGTTTCACATGATATTCTTTGAACTGTTCACTTAAAATAGATCTGTGCTTCTAATTTCAATATTGTCAAAGCTTGTCACTTTTGCATTATAGTTAGTTGTCTAAAAGATCTTTGTAGTAAGATATTATATATAATGTTCATTGGTTAGTTGTATCTTGGTGGTTTTTTTTTTCTTTAACTCAGATTTTTTTTTTTCCACCTTCTTCAAGGCGAAGCATCTGGATATGACAGTGAAACAAGTATTGTAGAAGATTCATGTGGACCATTCTCTCAGGGTGAAATCCTTACTACACAGGTCAGTGAGTTTATACATTAAGTGCTAGAAGTAGCTTGCATTGGTTTTTTGATTGTTTTTTTTTTTTTTTTTTTGTTTTGGTTTGATTTTTTTTTTTTTGCTTTAGGATTTTTTTTTTTGTCCTGTGTGACTTCAAGATAAGTCTTGTGCTAAATCTCTTTCCAGCATTATCAACTCTGTGAATTTTATGTATGTCAGAGAAGAGTGAACTTAATTTTATCCTTTCTGAGTTATTCTTCTTTTTACTGCATCAGTGTAAAATGTGATCAGCTGGCAGGACGTTGCTTCCTGATGTGGCTTCATGGATACAGATTCTGGGATGTGCCTGGGTTGAATGGATTTGTGGTAGTACAGATTGGTGGGGGGGTTTGGCTTGTGGTGGGGCAGTGGTTTTCTGTTTGGTTGGGGGTTTTTATGGGTTCAGTAACAAAGAAGTTCCACATGGTGCCAGTGCTGGAGCTGTAAATGGAATATTCAGTTCTGTGGAAACTGCTTTATCATGTAGGGTGAGGGTTTTGGGTTTTTAAAAGGATCCTTTGAAGCCCTGAACTGTTCTTATGAGGAGCTGCCTATGGCATATTTTTAAACATTTAATGTAATTTTTGAGAGGGAAGATAAGGAAAAGGAATATAATATATTTTAGTCCTTTAAATGGTCTTTGGGGCTCTTAATAATCGTGGAAAGTGCAGAGGCTCAGTACTTGATGTTCATTATTAAATTTTAAATAAGGTTACTAATGCAGTTTGAACAAAATTACTTAAATCTGTGCATAAGTTCTGTATTTTTTTTCTCACTGATTAAACTCTGAGTGATCTAAACTGAAATAATGTGACTGGCAAAATGAGTGTGTGGTTGGTTGGGTGGTTTTGCTTCTGACAGTGGGGGGTGTGCACTATTTGTAACAGTAAAAGCACCACAGTCACCTTTTGAACATGTGGCAAAAAAGCGATTCCAAACAATTTTGCTGCTCCTAATTTCCAAGCACTTGTTAAATCCTGAGTTTGCTGATGTTGGCACTCCTGTGTCTCCTTTGCAGCAGAAGAATGCTATGCAAAATAGTCTGAGAAAACTTCAGCAAGAAATGGCTGTGCTTGAAGCAGCACTGAAGCAACAAGGGAGCCAGGCCTGTGAATTTTTGCCTATCCATAGTGAACTGCCACATCCCAGTAGGGAAAGAACATTGGAAATGGAACAAACGAGACAAGAAAAAGAAAGGTCAGTGGTTTGGGTCTGTTTGGGGGTTTTTTGTTTGGTTTTATTTCTAAATTTCTATTAAAAAAAATTTAAAATCTTGAAATAAATACTTCTGAGCAATTAGAGTACCTTTGCTGTTGATGCATGACTCTGATACGAAGAGTGAAAAAGGTACTAAAATCAATTTTCCTCTCTCAAGGTCTCCAGAACTGTTGCTCCCATCTTCTGAATCCTGTTTGTTAAAGAGACCAGATCTGGAGAAAGGCCTTGAGTGTGACAATGTTCTAAAGAACAAACCTCCTTGTGAAAAGACAAAACCTGTGCAGGAGGCAGTGCAAGAATACAGGCAGTGTCAGCTTGAAACAGGTAACATTGAAGAGGCAGCCAACACATTTTGAATTCTGGTGGGTTTTTTCCCTGCTCTTCTCATGTTTTTACACACCAGCAAGATATACATCATCTTCTTGTAAATCAAGGATCTTAATTTATATGTTCCTGGCCAATTTAAAAAGCTGTTACTGCTTGTTTGGTAGCCCAGCTGTATGGCTGCCCATGGGGTGGGACAACATTTTGACACTAATAGGAGTTTTTCTGTCTCACTTCTAAATTCATAGTTTATGATAATACACTACTGGAAGTTTCACAGGTATTTTAGTGTCTTCACTGTAAATCAGGAAAAAGTAATGATAGAGGCAAAGATGAAGGAATAAACACATAAGGAAAGGAAGTAACTGCAGAACTTAAACCTAAAAGGTAGAGAGAGCAACAGCCTTCTACCATGACTACAGGAAAGATGAAATTTTCTCAAGGAGTAATTTCTCTTTTCCTTCAGAAAATGCAGAGGAGCAGAAACCTGGGACCAGGCAAAACAGTGCATCTGTCTCATCAAATCTCTCTGGAAATGTGACCAAGAATCCAAATAACTCTTCCTCCTCTACAAGGCTTCTTAACCCTCAAACTCCTGACGCCACAAATGGGTCTGTTGTAGCTCAGAGCACTAATAAAAGCTGTGGTCCAGGACACAGATTGAAGAAAAGTGGCTGTTTTCCTGGACCTGTCCTGCACAATGCAGCTGGGAAAGAAAATGCTCCGAGTCCAGTTGTGACTAAGAGGAAAGAAATGTCAATTGTGGCATCAGGTCTGAATCACAGCGAACATGTAAGTAAATTCCAGAAGTTTGACATCACTAATTAATGATTCCTGATTACCACTGTAGTCCTCAGAAGAGAGATCTCTAAGTATGATAGAAACTAATCTTGTGGGAGCTGCAGATGAGTAACACAGCAACTCAGCTCAAACTTCTCCACTCCTAACAATGGGAAGGATGCTGCCTGTAATGGCACTATTAAGGTTAGTGACATTTGAGCTTTTTAAATGACTCCTAATGTCCAGGGGAAAAACACACTGTTCCAAAGCCAGAGGACTTCCAGACAGCCTTGGGCCTGGGCAAGAGGCTGTTTGAGTGGTTGGTTCACTTGGGGAGGATTTCTGTAAGTAGTAGTTCTGAGTTGCTAATAAACCTGTTTCTGCACTCAGTTCCCAACAGGATTTGGCTTTTTTTTATAAACCACATACCAACAGCTTTGCTTTACTTTAATCTGCTGAATGGTGCCAAAATTATTGACTGTTAAGGAAACATACATTCTGTGTGCCAACACAAATAAAACTGTTACTTTAAAGGGACTGTGCTATTATGTTATGGTCCTGCAAACTGGGGCTGTTGGGTTTAAACCTGTTTTGCTACCTATTGATTTTTTTAACTGTTTTTCAGTTGGTGGTCCAGAAGTTTGCAAGAAAAACTCAGAGCACTTTATCTAATCACATTACTGAAGGAACAACCCATGTCATAATGAAAACAGGTTTGTTGGGATCTGTGTGGCCAAATCCTACATTGACAGACCATATAGAATTTTACCTTTAGTCTAACCAACAAGCAGACAGATCAGCAATAAATTTGAGTAAGTTTGAGGAGAAGGTGTTGATTGTTCATCATAAATTTTAAGCTTGGGAATCTTTCTTACTGTGTTTCACAGAATCAGAGTGGGGGGTGCATTTTTCCTTGTGATTCACACAGGAATATTTGATATTTGTTTCTCTAGCTGTTTAGTCATAATTTTCAGGTGTTTACAGCACATTAGTGTGAAGTAGTTCATAACCAACCAAAAGGAAATGAAGGTGGTTCCCAAAGAAATCATATTTTTTCTTGCCTCTTCTCTCTATTAAATAACTAAAAAATGGTTCACAAGTGGTACATGGGATTACTTTCTGCTAATTTCCTTCAATTTAGTAAAATCAGGACACTAGAATTTTGGAATCTTTCTGCAGTTTTGATATTTTGCTGCTGCACTTTTGGTTTTAAGCACAAATAACCTGAGCTGGGGTTTGTTTTTTTTTTGCTAATGGAAGAACTTAGAGCTGTTACTCTTGTTTTCTCTGCAGACAAGGAGCTGGTGTGTGAACGGACACTGAAGTACTTCCTGGGCATTGCAGGAAGAAAATGGGTGGTTAGTTATCAGTGTAGGTATAACTTGTTTCAGAGGTAAACAGCCTTTGCCCTTCTACCACAAATATCATCTTCACTTCTTACAGTAAGGGGAAAGGATCTCTTCATGTCTTGGAGTCTGATGTTTTGCAGTGTTTCTTCTAAATACTTAAAAATAAATTCAAATTAAAAACCCCCAAACAAACAGCAACATTAAAATTCTTTAATTTTCTGAGTTCAAATAACCACATTGCTCCCCACCCTGGTAAAAGTCTTTTTTTCCCCTCTTAATTTAAATCTTTGAGATGCACGGCATCAATTAGTGTAAAATTAATATTATTTATAAAAGGTAAATAAATTTTTAAAGTTCTTTCAGCATCATACATACTTTGTACTGAAGTATTCCTTTAGTACAAATACTTTCAATTTAATATAGCAATGAAGTCAGACTACTGGCAGTGGAAGAACAATTTTGCTGGATGAAACGACTTGTGCTCTGATTTTTTATTTTTTTTTATTTAGGGGTAATTCAGTCTCTTAAAGAAGAAAGGATCCTGGATGAGGTAGGTCTTTTGTCTTGGGTGAAATGTCAAATGGGTAAGTAAAGCTGTTACACTGATGGATTTAGCAGTAATCCCAGATACTGTCTAAACATTTAATATATGGAACTCTGGTCTGAAACCTAGGGTTCTAGTTTTACCAAATGTTAGGAGCAAAAGCCACACTAACACTTCATGTTCATTGTTAGTGAGGACATCAAGTCCCTCTTGTTTTGTTAACAGGTTGTAGACATATATTCTTTTTTATAAGCATTCCTACTGATATTGATACATTATGGCATAGAGCAAAAGATTTCCTTTGCCTAAGGAAATACTTTGTACTGATAATTTCTATCAAATGAGACTTTACTGATCAGTTAATTATAACCATGGAACATGCTGCTTCTTTTCATCCAGTTTGCTAGACTACTATACAGTTTGACTATAATTTGTTTCTTTTAAAATTGCCTGGTGGTGCAGGGGTTTCATTGCTGCTCTCCAGCATTTCTCATTAAATGCCTTTTAATTAGTTTTCTGCACACACATATTTGTAGCTTGTCAGATTTCAGAACTGACAGGAAAGTGTTCTCAGTCTCTTAACTTCTGATTACTTGTGTATGTTGTGTTCCAGGAGGACTTTGAAGTCAGAGGAGATGTAATCAATGGGCGAAACCACCAAGGTCCTAAGAGGGCTAGACAGGCTCAGACTGAAAAGGTAGGAGCATATCAGGGGTGCAAACTCTGTCCTGCTGAGACTGTTCCAGATCTGTGGCTGTGCCAGCTGAGTATCTGCAGCTTCTTCTCATTTCTCTGCTGTTCTGTGTATACAAAGTTGTACAAATTAAGCAGTCTCATACATGAAGGGGGAGCTCTGCAGAAGAACAGATGAGCCCAAGTGACTCACTGGGCCTGGAGTGAATGCTGTCTTTTTATAACACAGCATGGGATTGAGGGTCTGGGATGATATTCTCCTGGATGATATTCTCCTGGTTTGTAGGCTACAAAGACCTTGGGATGCACTTTGTGAAAATAGTGATGACTTGATAACAAGCCCTGGAAGTGCAGTGGAACCAGCATGTTAAGTATTGACCTTTAAAAACCCCATATGTGCCCTGTAATATGTGCCTTTCTTTTCAGATCTTTAAAGACTTTGAGATCTGTTGCTATGGACCTTTCACTGATATGACTACAGGTGAGTCCTTTTAGTGGAATTAAATGAATTCTTAGCAAGGAAAATCATTAGTGTCGTGCTGTCTGGTAATTTTTAGATGCTCTTGAATACTTGTATTTGAGCATTATTTTCTTCTGTCTTAGTAAATGGTTCCTAAGTATCATTCTTCTAGCAGTTGCCAGTCCTCTGTGTAACCTTCTATCTGTAGGAGCAGGTATTAAAAGTTGAAACACAACAAAACCAGAAACTTATATGCAAAGAAAAACCTGTGCACCATAGCTTTACCTTGTTATTTTGAATTTTAACAAACTATATTAAATGTTTTGAAAACTTAAGCTAAGATTTTTCCACTTAAAGTATTTGTACCTAACTCCCCATTTTTGTGGCTTATTTATCAGATGTTTTCTGATTTATCCAATAAGTTTATTTTTGACTGGGTGAAATATCCTCACATCTCTTGACATTTACAGTAATTGCTACAGAGGATACAGTGCTTTCACCTGCTGAAGTGATAGTCAGTTGTGGCTCTTGAGAGACTTGTTTATCTTCTTCACTGTCAGTTCAACAAATTGGTGGAAATTAAGTACTTTGACTACTTTAGTTTAATGAGAACTAATCACAGTTCTAACTTCTGGTTTTTAATTTTCACTTCGTGTCTTGCATTTCTTGTCTCTTATGATAAGGGGAAATAAACTGTGACTTTAAGTTTTGGGCATGTGCTCCTTTGCTTTTTCAGTTTTTTGTTTTGTGTAGACCTGACTAGAGGGTGAGGGAAGATGGAGTTGATGCTCCTCAGCAGGTTTGAAAGTGAAAGGACTTAACATTCTACCAAGGCTAAACATCTCTTCCAGATTGTGGTAGTTTGTATCTTGGAACAAATGCCCGAGGGCTCAGGGAATAGTATCAATTCCAACTTGATCTAAAACACTGAAGTAACAGACTGCTCATCTGATTTCTTCAGAACATCTGGAGTCTATGGTGGAGCTCTGTGGTGCCTCTGTGGTGAAGCAGCTTCATCTGTTCACACACACCCCAGTAAGTGTTCCTGAGTGTTAAATTACCCTTCCACAGTCACATCATGTTCACAGATCAGCACTTGGCCTCCCTTTCTGTCCCCAAAAGCCTTTAGTGCCTGAATGTAGTCAAAGCATTCCTGTAGAGAAACCACAGAAGAATCTTAGGTGCTAATGTCCTTTTCTCTCTACTACTTCTTACATTCCTCTCTGAGGTGATGCTCTGAAGCAGAGTTAGCTCAATTATTGCTCTCTGCAGATAGATATGAGACTCATTTAAGGACAGACAGATAACAGTAGCATTTTTAATTTTTTTATAGAACTCTACTGCTGTTGTGGTTGTGCAACCAGATGCCTGGAAGGAAAACACAGATTATGGAGGTAAAGTGACACTGTCATGGGCTGTTTTCTGGTACACACTCAGTGCTTTTGTCACCTCTGTCCTTTTAATAGCTAAATATCAGAGAGGTTTGTAGAGGAATCAAAATCCTGCTGCATCTGGAGATGGAGGTAAGTCTTGAAAGAAAAATCTGGAAACGCAAGGTATATTGTCTCGAGAATCAGCAATAGAATCTTAAAACCTACTGTGGCAGGTGAATGCTGTTGGTTCAGTTGTCCTCTGTGTACCATCAGCTTTACAGAAACTTTTCTGATTAGATTGGTTTTGAAAGGTGGGGAAGGGTGTCCTTGGAGGACCAGTGAGACCTAGGAGAAAGTCTCAGATGGAACAAGATTGTCTTGGTCTGGAAACAATGTCTTGCTACAAAGCCTTAACTGATATAAATTTGCCTTTTTTCTTTTAACCAAAATGCTCTGGAGAAACCACGAGACTTTGAAAGTCCAGGTGTTCCAGACTGACTTACTTTTAAAGGGGATAGTGGGAGTTCCAGAATGAAAGGGAGCTAGTTAGTTTACAGTGAAGTTGAACAAAAAAGTGAAGCAGGAGGATGATGTTAAAAAAAAAAAAAAAAAGCTGTTTCCATGGGACTGGAAAAATGAGAAAACAAAAATATCCTGGAATGTGGAAGAACAGTCTGAAAGTGCTTCAGTAATTTTATGTTGCCTGTGCCTTGATGAGACTCATTGCTTGTCACATACTTGTATGTCTGGGCCGACAGGAACCAGAGCTCTGTCACTGAGGTCTGAAATGTAAAAGATAACAAGGACTGCATTCTTTGCTTTTCCTGTTTATTCCGTGGCATTCACTACTTCCTGCTTGGCCAGTTGCCACCCAGCCCTTCTCCTTGGAGCAGCAGTATTACCTGCACTGTTAAAGGGAACAGCAGTGCCACAGCACCGCTTTCAGGCTTTGGTTTTTTTTACCAAGGCTTTTAAAACGTTACACAGAAAGCAAATAGCTTAATCTGAAAGACACTGGTAGTGGGTCCCACCTTAAACTTGCTTTGACTCCTTGCTAAGTGGTGTGTTTGTGTGTTTGTCTTCCAGCAATACCGCAGCAGAGCCACATTGCCATGGTGACGAGGGAGTGGGTCTTGGACAGCGTGGCTTGCTATGAGTGCCAGAAGTTTGATGCTTACCTTGTGTTCTAAGGGTTAACAGCAGCTCTTTTGGCCATTGCTCAGAAATTCTGATCAGTGCTGACAGTTTGAAATTATTTTAAGGACTGAGAGTTTTTGAGACGCGCAGAGACGACGTGTGTCTACTGTTCTTGTTCAGAGTAAACTAATAGATTTTTATTAAAAATAAAATTGCTTATATAGCATTGCCATCTACAGATAGAGTTAGCCACTGTTCTTTAAAGATTTATATTAATATAAAGCACTATTTTGAAATTACAAATGTTAAACAAATTTTAAAAGTTAGAAAATGTAGAATATGACCTCCTCGGAGAAATGGTGATGTGTTATTTGCCACTGCAGCCAGTTTCTCTTTATATACTTGTGGCCAGTTTGGAGACAGTTAAAAGAGGGATATTGGGCTCAGGGCTTGAATTAAAATGTACTTGCACTCTGGAGTAACCCCCATGTTTCCATTTTGTTTAAATGCAAACCCTGAACACCATTTGTGATTACTAATGCATCAGTCTGGACCACTGACTGGTTGTGTTGAAAACATCACAAACAGCTCTCTTGTTGTATATCAAAGTGCCAACTCACCCTAACCAGAAACATTGACACTTACAGCCCCCAGAAAGCCAGTGACTGAGTCTCAACAGAAACCTCTCCTTAAAACCAGGAGCCCAAACCAGTGTTGTCCATCTGATTTCTGACAGGTGTCTGGGGCACTGTGAAGAGTTAATGAACAGATGCACTTTAGTATCCCAGTGACCCATAATAAGCCCAATAAGAATCTGCTTCTAATAGTCCCTGTGTGCAAAATGAGGCTGTAAAGAAATTACTTTTTATGGAAGAAAATATGTTGCTTCTTTCTGTTGCCAAGCAATTCAACTTCATACCTAATTTTGTACTTTGAGAACAGAAAGAAAACCTGTTCTCATGCAGTGGTTGTTTAAAAAAAAAAAAAAGTGTCTAAGTTCAGAAAAGTGTTTAGTGCTCAGATGGTGATGTCTTGGAAAGTTACAAAAGTATGTTTGTAAATATTGGAATACTCAAAGGAAATAAAATTATTTTGGCAGGTATTTCACTTAGTCGTTTTGCTTTCCTTATGTGAACCAGTCCCTCAGTCTCTGCACTGAGGCAGGTGTGGAAAAAACACCTGAAGTCCAACCTCCTGAAGTGGGCAAGGAAGTGGAAACTTACTGGGGGGTCAGAAATGTAAATGAGAGTTTCAGGGCTGGAATGGGAATTGTAATTCCTACTCACCCTGATAAGGAAATGTGTTATCAAGTGTCTTGCAGCTGCCAAGTGCAGGTGGTCTGATCAGGCATTGCTGCTGGTGGTGTGTTTGCTCCCCTCACATACATTGCTGTTTTCTTCTGTGTGACAGTATTCCATACCTGAGGCTGTCCAGCACAGCCTCACCTTCAGAATGATGCTCCTCTTATCTCTGGAGTCCAGGCTGGTGGTTGGTTTTTATAATCTACATTTCAAAGGGTAGCTGGGGGCAAGGACTGGCCAGTTAGATGTGAGGAAAAGGCCAAGCCAAGGCTGTTTTGCTTCTGCCATTGTGAAATTGTCCCCCAGATCTTGATGCAAAAGTCCTTTCTAGCAGGTAAGGTACTAACTCCAGCTGGATAGTCTATAGGAATGACACCCATGACACTGCCCTTCCTCCTTGGAGGTGACTAGGTCTGTGAAAATCATTCCTACAAAGTAAGTGAACTTCTGTAGTGATTTCCATCTCGTGTAAGATGTGAATGAAGGTGACATGACTTGACCAAACACACAGCTAAAGCAAGGATCTGCTTCCAGACAATTAGGCAGTTTAAGGGGAGCTGATGTGGCCTCCATATGGGATCCATATGGACTTCTCTGGTTGCACTTCCAGCTTCAGGAATGAAGCCCCAGCACGTGGAGCTCCATGGCACTGAAATGCCATATTATAGGTGAGGACCAAGCTCCATTTCCTCCTGTTTGCTTCTGTGCCAGAGCAGCTTTGTGACATTTCCCAAGGCAGGAAGCCTGAGGTGGATGCAGTTTTCAGGTGTGGCTGCTGTGCCTGTTACAGCCATTACCTGAGAGGTGAGGAGGGCAGGATCCCACATCATTAATGACCCAGACACCAGCTAAAGAGGCTGCACACAACCTGCCCTCTCAGCAGCAAGTGCTTGTGATCCTGTTCACTGGAGGGAAGGAAGAAACAAAGGAGAGGTTGGTGCCTGCTCTAAGTTTGCCTGAGGCTTTGCCAGCAGGTAAGTACCACGTTTGTATTTAAAACTGCTTTGTAAGTCAGCAGGTGGTTTTCTCCAGGTGGCTGCATCAGGGTGAACTTGAGGAGTAGTAGCTGTGGTCCAGTTGCAGGAGGAATCTGGTGGACACTAGACAGTGTCTGTTTGCCAGAGCAACTGCTCCTTGCCTGTGAAAGGAGGCTGGCAAGGGCTGGACTGTGGCATGGGATGGTAGGGACCTGTTCAACAAAGGGATCTTTTCCAACAGCTTTAATCTGCTGCCTTTTCTGTGGGTGCCTTAAATGGGACATAGTGTTCCTTTGAAATCCTGTGAAATTGTCCATATTTCAGTATCTGACCTACTCATACTGCTGATGAGCAGCAATGAGTACTTGTACAGCTTTCTGCTGAAGTACTTTATCTTTAAAATCCTCCCTCTGGATCCATACACAGAGTTGTTTCCTTGCAGATCTGAGGACACTTTCAAGAGAGCAGCTTATTCATGGATGCAATTAGAACTCTTGTGTGACTCATTACTGGAGTTAATGGTAAATCAAAGAAATATTCAGTGTGTTCCTATAATCGTTGTTGGCGATTTGTAGGATTGTTTTCATCTTGGGTCTGGTGTCTGTTTTATTTTGCTGATGTCATGAATAAAAACCTTGTGCATAATCTATAATAATCCCTCTTGGTAGGAAATGCCCATGAACTCGCCTGGTTCACAGGACAGAGGGTGTGAGCTGAGGCCAAGCAGCAAAGCTGCCTCCCAGCTGCTTATAAGCCTCAACTTGGACTTGAAGAGCATCAATTCTTGTTTGCTTGTCTCTTTGGTGCAAAGAGCACTTTTGCAAAGCAGTTCCTTGTTCTGCTGTGAAGCAAAGACATTCCAAGCCTGTCAGGCTCTGAGCCTTTAGTGTTGAGAATGCTGGAATGATTGTATTTGGTAGGCAACAGGTTCTTATTTTCACAGGTATGAGTGAGGGCATGTTCTGCAGGCTCTGTCTTGTTCATGTACCCAGTGCTGCTGTAACATCTCATTTGAAAAAAAAAAAAAAAGAAGACGCTTTCAGGAGGTGATTTACTGTAAAGTTCAGATTTTCAGCAGAACATAAAGCCTCTCCCTTCCTCCTTGCCCACTGCCAACCCTGCTCAATCCCTGCTCAATCACTCAGCCCTTGGGGAGGTCAAAGGCCTGAGTGCAACTCAAGGCAGTCCTCTGGCTTGACATGGGCTTTGGATGTCAAGGTGACATGCCCTAACCCAGCTGCAGAGGAACAATTCCAGTACTGAAGTTGCTGTTGGAAGTCAAAAGGTTGCAGGAGAAACAGCTGACAGAATTTTTTTGTCCTTTCTTTATGAGCTGCAAGTCTGGTCATTGCAAGCTTTGGTCTTATTGGATTTTGAGCCTCTCCTGAAGCTGGCAGAGCTGCTGCCAAGATCCTTTTCAAGCATTTACCAGGCAAGATTTGACAAAGGGCAGACTGATCCAAAGGGAATGCAGTGAATCAGCACAGCTATTTATGCTCCTGGAGGGATGCTGGGTCAGCCATTTCCCACGAGCTTTTAATTCCTTTGTACATTTTCCCCTATTCATAAGAACCTCTCCAGAAACTTTTCCTAGGAGGTATGTGGAGGCTTCCTTTCCCTCTCTGCTTACACTCTCACATGTTTCTCATTCCTGGCTTGGAAGACTTTTTGATTCACTGAGGCTCTATTTCTGCTTAAGAAATCTCTTGCAGAAAAACCAGCAGTACTGAAACACCTCAACCCAGTTCAGGGTTAGACAAACAGATCAAAAGTTTAGAGGAAGAAGAGTTGGTGCCCAGAGCCTCACAATGAATCAAGTACTGATGGACTGTCACTGGAACAGAGTGTGGGTGGGGGAAAATATTAAAGAATTTTGGTGACTGTGATTATTTGTCATGGCATAGAACTAGAGCCTGGTTTTGGACTGGCAGACTGTGACACACAGGGAGCTCCTGAGGCTGATTGTTCTAAAGCTGCCTTCCTGATGCTGCTCTGGGGAACTAAGTTTTTATAGCTCATGCACCTGATCCTATCACATATTAGGATGCCCTTTTTCCTCCCCAGACTTTTGCTCCAGATTAGCAGATGAAGGAAACCTATTTTCCCTTGTCCCAGGCAGAAAATTCAGTGCTGTTCCCTATAAAGGGTGGGTGCAAACTTCAGACTGTTCAGTGTATCTTGCAGAGTTCTGTACCCTCTCCTTGAGAACAGTCCAGCACGGAAATATTAATTTTTAAATTAATAATTAATTTTAGTTTTTATATGGTCAGTAGATTTAAGAGAGGTTTGTGTGGTAAGCCCTGCAGTTTATGTTTTTTCTTAAGAGTTGAAGAGAGGGGGGGAAAGGAGACTGAGTTGTCTCTACCCTTAGCCAAGCAACCAGCTGTGCATCTGTGTGAGTGTGTGCTGGCAATACTAATCAAAGCCCTGCTGGCAGAGCCCTGCCCAGAAAACTGGGCTCTGAGAGCAGCTCGTTATTTTGCTGATCACCACACAGCTCTCTAAAAACCACTGACCCCTTCTTAATCCTCATGTGACTCTGGCACCCAGACTGCAGGGGTGGCAGTTTCCCCTGCCCCAGTCCCATGGCAAGTAAAACGTTTTGTGCTGTTGTAAATGGGAACCAAGGGGCTGGGAATCTGGCTGGATGTGGAGAAAGCATACACAGGTAAACACGGGTTTGTCCCTGACCTACAGAGCTTTTCTTTAACTCTCCACAGTTACAGAGGATTATAACAAAAGCAGCCCAAGTCAGTGTGGCTCCTTTCACCCAGGGAGCAGGACTGAGGCTGCCTTGGCAGCATCACAGCACAGCCCAGGAGGACTCCTGTGGGCAGCTGCTCCAAGCCCAGTCCTGCTGACTTCAACTGGGCAAGATTTCCCTTGGAAAGGCTCCCCAAGGTGTCCTGCACAGGGCTGGAAGCTGTTCTACCTACTAACAGCCATACCATGTAACTGCCTGGTGGCGGGAGCCAACCATCAGGCTCAGTTGCAATTTCAAAGCACCGTGCTGGGCTTGTTCCACCACCTCCATATCAAAAAAACCCAGTCAAAAAGAAGAAGAAAATTTCATCTGTGTCTTGCACATAATTGTCTTTCCTAACTGATGGCCTTTGTGCCTCCCCTTCCCACCTTTCTGTGGGGATAAATCGAGGGCCATGAATATATTCATGCAGCACAGGCAAGAGACTCAGGGAAGAGGTTCTGTTCATGGAGCCTCCCCAGGGGCTGGCATGCAGTCATCTGCCAGAATAAACATGTTTAATTACCTGCATTAATATTCAGATCATGAAGTCCTGAGCATTTGTATTTATTCGTTTATATAAATGGAACAAGCTTTCCAGAGCCTGGCTGCTGCCATGCACGTTCCCTCAAGGCCCTTTCTGAGAGAAGCATTTGCCATTTTGCATATATACATTTCAATTGATTACAATGGGTTGATTGATTAAACGAAATAAGATGATTAATTTACAGTTGTAGAAATCACCTGGGGTCAGAGTAAACACATGGAAATGTCACGTGGTTCATTTGCAGCTCAGTTTCACCTTAAATTAGTGGTTCTTTGCCAGTTCTTACTGGGGTGTTTGAGCACTTGATGGCAACATTGGTAAAACAGAGGAAAGAACTTTGTCACTTTTTCACTTGTCACTGAAAAACAAAGCAGGGCTGTTGCCAGGAGCCCCAGTGTCTCCTCTGTGCTTCTGGCCTCAGATTCACACTGAACTGGGCAGGTCTCTCTGGTGTTATATATTTGCCATGATTTAGAGCTGGGAGCAGTGCTGGATTCTTGCATTGGCCTCTTCCCATCCACCTGCACACACAGATTGCAGCCCCACCACCTTCCTCCCAGGTTGCCTTCCTCCCTCAGCACCTCCCCGAGGTCTAGCCCTGATTTCCTCTGAGCATTTAACAGGTGAAACTGGTCCTGTGCTTAATAATGGGAGTTTCACTTCACTGTCAGAAAGCAAAGACATTTTATATTCAAACAGATGTCAGGTGTGCTGCCTCTGAGCAGCTGTAACCCCCCTTCCAACACAACAGGGCCCTGATTCAGTGGTCCAGTCTGGAAAGACCTAATGCCCAACTGCAGTTCTTGAGCTTGACAGAACTGAATTGAAACAGAAGAAATGAACTCTTCAGCTGCTTTTGATTTCTTTCTATTTGATCACCCGTTCTCCTTCCTTTTCCCTTGGGTCCTCTGACTGCTAATCTTACAGGTCATGGAATTTTACTAAAATAATACACCAGAAAGATCTCATTAATTATTAATAAAGGCTTTATGTATTTCTTTTCGATAATTTAACTTCATTATATTCAATGCTATTACACTAAATACCAGAACAATTAGTACAGATGGGATTGCTGACAGGTAATTGTCACTGTAACATTATCTTGATTTGGAAGGTGTCCATTAATAAATACATAAAGCCCAACTTGGAATCACTATAGAGTTTTGTTATACTTCTTGCCATCTCACATATATTGATTAGTTATCTCCCATTAGCATTTTTAGTGGAAGGACTATTGCAGAGCTGGTGACCTGGTGCCAGAGGCACACAGAGCCCTGCAGAGCAGCTGCTGCAGAGAGATCTGGGCTGGAAGAATATCAGCAAGTCACCACTCTTGGGAGCAGAACAATTTCTGCTGAGACCCAGACTGAAGTGGTTGCTGTCCCTGTCAGTGAGCTGCTCAGCCATGGGTAGGCAATGCTTTTTTTGTAGGACACCTGCACTGGCAGTGTTGCTCATCAGTTTTTCTGCAGGCACTAATTAGGGGCATCAAGTCCTCCTTACTCGTCTTTCATGTGTCAGTTCCACTACTTCATCTGCTTGTTTTTGTTTCCCTCTTTCCTGTGTTGACTCATCTGCTGAGGAGAGCCCGTGGGTGCTCTGCAGCAGCTCCTCCATCCTGCCCCTGTGAGCCCAATGCTGGCACCACACCAAGGCAGGCCCAGTGTGGAGCTGAGAGGGAGCAGGGAGTTCACACCACACAAGCCAGAGCCAGCTCTCCCCAGGTCCTGCACTCCCAGCTGACCAAGGGGTCTCTAAGCTGGATCTGAGACCAGCAGCTGACTTTGGCTACTTGAGTCATTCTTTCAGGGAACCTGGTTCCCTCCGTTGGTGATTCAGGGATCCAGAGCTTCCAGTCTCCCAAGCAAACCCCATCCCCAGCTGACTGTGAAGTCACCCACTTGCAGCAGGTCAGTTCCTGCCCTCTTCACAGGGGTTGGACCCTCCCTTGGCACATGGAGGAGGGTGGGATGAGGTAATGAGGTGTGCCTTCCCTGCCTCTGTGTGGCAGAGTGTGCTCAGGTTGGGCCCATGAGTGTTTTTCCTGGCTGCAGAAACTGTCACAATCCTGCACTGTGGGATCCAGTGGGAGCCCCCAGATGCCATCACTGGGTTGCCTGGTGCTTCTTAACAGAAACTGTGATGCTCAGGAGTGAGGGCCATGGCTGCATCCCACACACCCATGGACCACTGCTTTTTTTTTATCCCAAATTATCTGTCATTAACTTCAGCAGACTCTTTGGAACAGTTTTCATGATAAAAGGGGAAAATCCCAACACTTTCATTGACTACTTTTCTATCTACTCCCATATAAAAGACTCCCAAACTGCTCCCTGCAGATTCTGGCTTGGTTTGGAGGAGAAGGGACCCAACAATGGGTTTATTTCATCTGTTCTGTGGCTGTGGCTCTCCTTTACTCCTTCAGACATTTTTCTTTTTCTTTGCCTTTTCTATTCTTCTTTTGATTTTGCTTCCTGTTTTGTCTTGTTTATTCCTCTGTAGAAAAGGATAGTGAAGGAGAGGGACTCCTTTGAAAACTCTGGTTAAATGAGCTACTGTGGGAATCCAAACACTCTTTTTTAGACAAGCAATCTAGTGGAGAAGCAAGTGCCAGAATATTAAGCTGCTTGCTGAATTGTGGCTACAGAGAACAGCCTTATAGCCCTCTGAGGAGGGGCAGAGAAGGGGATGGGGATACTCATTAGCCCAGAATTCAATCCCAGTCTGAAGCCACAAGTCCAAACCTTCAAAGGCTTCAAACAGTCAATGTCTGGGTTGTAAACAAGTGTGGCAGATGCCTGTTTTGGGTTCAGCCCAGTTGTGGCAGCATCTGCATTTTGGCTTTCATTAGCTTCCCATGAGGTTCACGTTTCTGTGTCCAGCTCTGCTCTGGCCAGGTCTGAGTCTGGGTCTGGTCCTGTTCACTCTGGCAAAATGCACATTTTTTTGGCGGCTACACATTTTTGATTTTTCACCTTTTTTTGGCTGTTCTAGAAGCAGCTGGGCACAAATTACTTTCATTCCAACATCATTATTTTCATACCATGGGTTTCCAGCTAGTTAGAGCTGTGCTGAGGGGGGAGGCAGGGGCTGGGTAGCAATGGCATTTCCCTGCAGTACAGAAAATAAACAGATTCACAAAATCAGAACAAGAAGCTTTCAAGATCCCTGTTGGTTTTGTGTAACCCCAAACACCAGCTGCTTTTCTGGCACTGCAGCTTCACCTAAAGTGCTGAGTGCTGAATGTGCACAGGAGATGTCACTTGGGCATGGAAAGCAGAAGGAAGACCCTGGAGAATGCAGCTGCCTCTTCAGAGAGGCAATTTTGAGTTTCATGTCCTGGTTCCCTTGCTGGGGGGCATCTTGTGGGAGTGGGCATTGAAAATTCCCCTCAGGATAGATCCTGGGAACTAAGGATTTGCTTATAGGGCGAGCTAACAAATTAATACCTGGGAATTTAAACTAATCAGTGACTCAGGAACTGCTTTTGTAGATTAAATTCAAAAGTCTGAAAGATGCTAGAACACGGTATAAGGGGATGTGCTTGCCAAATACTGCTGCTCCTATGCAGAAAGAAGGGAGACACAGTAACTGTGTGACACAAGGATGGTGAGAACAACTGCACACAGGTTGTGAGGAGTGGGCAGTGACACTCGTGTGCCACCGATTCCTACCATCCAAGCAGGGACCTGGTTTTGCTCAACGAAGTTTACAAAGGCTCTGGGAACCCTGCAGAGTGAAAAAAAGCATCGTGATGCTGAGGGTTCTTCTTGGCACACTGCCTTGCTCAGTTCCTCTTCCCCTAGACTGCAGAGGGGCATTTTCATGCTCTTGCAACCTGCCCACAGCACAGCAGTGTCCAGTCACTGATGGAGTTTTTCTTGTTCTGGTAACTGAGCAGCTCCAATTCCCCAAAAAGCCTTCACCACACAGCTGCAGTCTAAGACCTGGGTGCAAGAGCAGACACAAAATATTGAGTCAAAAGATGTTGATGCAGTGAGGACAGGGGCAGCTCGTGCCAGCTCAGACTGCTGGATCAGGCATAGACAACCTGCAAATGCTCCACAGTGTTTAAGGATTAGGGATGGAGGGAGAGGTTATTTAAGGCAGGTGTTTCAGCTCCAAAATGAACACATGCAGCTAAGTCCTCTGTGTTTTTCACTGAAGGGTATTGCAAGAGTATTTCAAGACCTAGAGAGAGACATTAGAACAGAAAGAGAAGTCAGGCAGTAAGAGATTTTGAGAGGGTGCGTGGTTTGACTATTAAAAATGAACAGTCGAGCATTATGCATTTTCCAATGATGTTTATTTGTTTCCTGTAGCCCACAGACACAGTTGGATCTGGCAACAGAGCAGATTCTTCTTTTCCTTAAAGTGTCCACGTGACATTAAGCCCAGGCTAACACTGTTGTCAAAGGCATTTAGGGAGGGAGTGGCAGAAGCAACGGGAGGTGCTGGGAGGAGGCTGGAGAGCAAGGCATGAGGGCAGGAAGCACCTTCCATCCCACTGCCACAGCAGAGACAGCGTGCAGATACACATAAAATCATTTTGCTCATCTATACCAGACAAATACAGCACCATGCAACACAATCTGCAGCTGGAAGTGGGTGGAGAGCAGGATATGGGTAGTTATTGCAGTCTGCTCGCAGGGAGCAGCCTGGGGAGCAACCAGGTGGCAGCAGCTCACACACAAGCTCCCAAGAGGCATTTGCTTGCTGAAGGGAACCAGGATTTTCAGGATGCATCTACTGGAACAGACCTCTCCCTTGGAGCCAGATCCACTCTGCTGCATTTCAAATGGAGTTCAGGTATCTAAAATACCATGTAAGGAGACATCTGTCTGCTTTCTTCCCAGGAGGTCAACTACCACGGTGTCTCATCAGGTTAAGGTGCCTTCCCAGGGTGCTTTCCCTCCCAGCTCTGGCCCAGACCTGCACCTTCCATGGCACCTGCTGTCCAGCCTCGCAGAGGGCAGCACCACCTCAAACATCTTTTCTCTTCTAAAGAAAGATCAGAAGAGCACCTCCCCCGGGTCGCACTCCGCTGCTCGCAATCCCCCCTCCTCCCTCCAACCCAGGTCCCACACAGCCCTCACCCCACACCGTGTGTGCTGTACAGCTGCACAAAGGCACAGGGTTGTGGCTACAGCCTGTGGGTACAGGAAGGTGGCACACGGAGAGCATCGCTCCCTTTCCCTTTGTTTCTCCCAGTCACAGACCTTCCAGCACCTCAATACTCCTCTGCCAAGTGCTTCCTTCATCCCAAGCAATCTGCACAGCAGCAGCCAACCCAGAAGTCTCCACAGTGCAGGGCAACTTGTGCACCCCCATTTGCAGCTGGGACCTTTTCTCAGCCCTAGAGACTGAGAAAAAGGCTTTGGAAAGGCAGGCTGGCTCCCGCAGCCAGCACCTCGCCTCAGCCAGTTCCTGTACAAAATGGACAACACACACACACGATTTACAGCCTGTTTTTCACATGATGGAGCAGCTCTTGGCTCGGTCTTTCCTGATCTCCGTGTCACTCAGTAAGTCTGTCCTGCCAGGCATCTGTGACACCCGCTTCAGTCCCCGTTTGGAGTTGCTGCGCTTCAAGTTCTTGTGCACCCTGTTGACCGAGGCCAGTGTGGTCACGTGAAACACGTCCCGCACGCTGTTCTCCGACACCTTGGAGGAGCACTCTGCGTAGGCCACTGCCCCAATCTGCCGTGCCAGCGCACTGCCCTGCAGTCCAGAGAGAGCAGGAGGAAGAGGAAGCAAGGTTAAGGCACAGGTGCTCTGCAAGGAGCATCCTCCCTCACGGCCTCCCAACCCTGCCTGTGCTGGCAGCCCTGCCCAGAGCACTGTGGCACCACCAGGACAGCTCTCACAGTGGTTCCTCAGCACCTGTACATACAGTGCAAGGCTCTGTGAGAGCTCCTGAGGTGAGGGTGGCCTCCTGAGCAGACAGTGCTGCCACTTTCTCATTCACACGATGCCACCCCTGCAGCTGAGACACCTGGGCAATCCCTCTCACCTGGACAGTCACCTGCTCTGTGCAACACAGAGCCAGGCACAGCAGCCCAGGGCACAGCCACCCCTGCATCACAGAGACAGGGTCTGTTGCCAGCCTGGAGACACCACTGGGTCCACTGGTGGCCATCAGCAGCAGTCCCTCAGCCCTTCCAGCTCCGGCTTCCTCCCTCCCAGCAGTTTTTCCCCAACACAGAACCTGAGCAGGAGGGTCACTGGGGGAAGAGTTGCACTGAAGTAGGAGATGCAGAAGCCCACACTCCCCTCTAGCCAGTCCAGCTTGTCAAATCAGGCATCTCCACCCTCTCTGAGGAATGACTTTTTGGCTACTAAGCAGGAGGCTGCTCAGCAGAGCAATGGGAATAAGTCAGGGTCTGCCAGTGTTGGGGACAAGAGTGCTGTCAGCATGAGCAGCTCTGAGGTCCTGAGCCACAATCAAACCTGCTGCAGACCAAGACCTGGGTACTGTGGGTCATGGAGCCCCTGTCTCTCCTCCCTGATCCACGTGGAGTCCTGCCCAAACCCACCTGCTCATGTGTCACAGGGATGAGGCGCTGCTTGGAAAGCTCCCGGAGCGTGTTGAGGTCTGTCCTCATGTCCAGCTTGCAGCCAACCAGCACAATCTTCGCGTTGGGGCAGAACTCCTGCGTCTCCCCTTGCCACTGCAGAGGAAACAAGAGGCTCTGCTGTGTATGATTTTCCAAACTGGGGGGGGTCACAACTGTTCAGACACCGATAGCTCACCAGGGCACTTCAATGACTGCCACAGACAAGGATGGGAATGGTCAGAGTGCCTCTTTATGCTCACTCGTTCCAGATTATGCTCTGCAAACCTCTTTGATCCAAGCTGCATCCCCTGGGCAAGGCTATGGGAGGCCAGTCCTGGCTGTGGCAAAATAACGACCACACAATCTGGTGCACAGATCTGGGACCCCAGGGGTCAACAGAGCCAGCATGGAGCTCTTTGCACAGCACACACACTATTTGTTTACTACTGGGAACCACATGTTAAAGACATTATGATATTCAGAGTATAGGTATAGCCAGAATTGAAGAAATAAAGAATTGAAGCAATGGAAGGAGAAGGCCAGGGCAAAAATCCATGTCCTTCACACAAATGGTTCATTTCAGAGCTCCCAGAATGAATGCCTGATGTCAGCTGTGTCTGCAGCAGTAAATAAATCCATCACCTGTGACCTCGCCCTGGGGAGAACCTGTACAGCCCCATCAGCATGTCAACACCCTGGTTACTTATCTAGTAGTTCTGAAGTAGGAAGCAGATAACAGATTACCCCTGGCTAAAGATGTTACTTGGAATTAGCAGTTTCCTCCTGAGCTAACTGATGGTTAAGGATATACCCTGGGCAATCAGAAGAAGAAAGAAAACCAAGTGTCCACAACCTGGTGGGGAAGTGCCAAGAACAACCCAGGTTTCATTCAACCAGTATCAGACCAAAGCAACTACAAAATATGGAAAATTTTTATTTTCTACCAGGAGATGGGCTCAGGTATCTTCAGGTATTTGCTTGACAGGGACATTTGTTCCCCAGGACTCAGGCATCCCCAGCCCCTGGGCAGCAAGGGCTGCACAGATCTCTGGTGCCTCAGCCACAGAGCACCAAGGGCAAACGAGGAGCAGATGCAGTTCTTTTGGAGCTGAAATTCAAGCATCCTGATTTACATGAAGGGTTTGAGCTACAGGGTCTGTTCACACCTGGCAGAGGTCCTAGCTGTCTACAGTAACACAGGGCTCCTTGGTCTCTGGAGAGAGCTGGGATGCTTTTTCCACATGACTGACAGCTCTGCGAGCCCAAGATCTGCTGTGCTCTCAAGACTTGCCAGAACAAAGGCACCACCCCATGAAAACCTTCTCTGTATGAAAGGAAGAGTTGCTTGTTTGCATTCCCTCAGATGGCTGTCCCTTCAACTGTACATGCTGTACAGCAGCCCAGGCATCAAAAGGGCAGCAATAATAAAGATTTCCTCTGCTGAATTAGTATTTTTGCCTGAGGCTTGAACAGCCTGATATCACAAGCTAAAACCCATTTCAACTTCATGGTATCTTAGGAATTTTCCTCACCTCCATAAGGCTGTGAGCCTGCACCAAAGGAAACACGGCACTTAAGAAATCCCCTGGGATTTAGGGTTTATTTTAAGTTACCATATCAAAAAGACATTCCCTAACAGCCTGTGAGGCTGCACAGAGAAGGCTATGCACCAAGCAGGGTGGACTCACATGAAGAGTGTGCAGAGAGACATAAATAACTCCCAACCCCAGCTAATTATTGAGGGGTTTGCATCTCATTAAGGTGGAAGTGATTCGCTTGCATTTATTCTGCTGACTCCCAAGCTGAGCAGTGAATTCCTTCAGTCCACATGAAACACTCTCCCTTCCACCCAGCCTGCTCAGTGCCCAGGACCTGCTCTGGAAGCCAACACTGAGCCATTGACCGAGTTATCAGAAGGGTCTTTGTCCCCTCACCAAGACACTCCTGAGACAAAGACCCACTTCTCAGGCCTCCCAGCCGCTGAGTAAGAGCCACTTGCTTCTGCACAACATTTGGCAAAATGTGGGGAGGCCAAGAGGGCACCCAGTACAATGTGACATGTTCAGGCTGTGGCCAGTCCAGCCCTGGCAGCCTGAGGCTCTCTGAGGAGAACAGCCATGGGAACCACTGTGGTTCTTTTCACGCCTCAGTGTCTCAAAGAGTGTCACAAACGAGACACCAGCCAAGGCTCACCCCTGGGACACAGGATGCAGCTGCCAGATGCTTTGCTACACAGTGGAACCACAGCTCCCTAAACTTCATGGAAGGAAGCAGGGTACAGCCAGGACCAAGGGATGCAAGCGACCAGAAGGCCATTTCTCCTCTCTCCCCTGAGCAGCATTCTCAGTTGCTCATTCCGTCTCAGAGGAAAGCCTCATGAAGTGACCCACTGGAGACCAGCCAGTGGTGCTCCTCAGAGCATCCCCAGCCCTGTGGGGCTCTCTGGGACCTGCCAGCTGGAATGTCAGCTTTGCTGAAAGTCACCAACCTGCAGGTCCAAACCCCTCAGCTGCTCCTGCAGAGCACAGATGGTCAGCTCTGCCGGGGCAGGTGGTGCTCAGGGCCCTGCGCTCCAGGCCAGTGGCATTGTGCCATCTCATGTTCATTCACGGGCTTGAAATTCAGTGCCACAGCTCATTATTTTTGTTGTCAAGCTATAGAGAACTGATTGCTGTCTTTCTTACTGTGCAGATGCTGAACTGAAGGGAGAACCAAAAAACTGAGCACTCTGCTTGCTTGGAAACAGGCACCAGGGGCCACTTCTCAGCTGCTGCAGGCAATCCACAGTCACTGGTGGTGACAAGATCCAAAACACCTTCCAAGGTCTTCATGAAAAAAACAGAACAAATGCCCTACATTTCTCTCTGTCCCCACATTTGTATGTGTGAGTACAGACAGACCTCACACACATGCTGCAAGCCACCATGAGCTTCACCATTCACTGGGCTCCTTTCAAATGGAAATATCTTGCATTCTGCACAGATCATGTAGAGATGGTGGCAGCAGCAGCAGCTGACCATCCTCCTCTGAGCACACAGACTCCAGCCAAGGCTTGGGCACAGGGCCAGAGCTTTGAGCCTTGATGGGGAGCAGGGACCCCGGGGTGGCTCCACGAGCTGCTGCAGAGGGCACAGGGGCACAGGGCACTCACTGGCCAGAGGGCACAGGGCACTCACCTTCTTCAGCACACTGTCCAGGGTCTCCGGGCGGCTGATGTCGAAGCAGATGAGCACAGCATCTGAGTCGGGGTAGGCCAAGGGACGGACGTTGTCATAGTACGCTGAGCCTGCGGAGAGGAGCGGGAGGAGTGGGGTGAGCAGGTTCCATCCCACCGACTGCTTCTTGCCCAAAGGGCCAGCCTGAGACCCTCAGCCCTCTCTGCCAGTCAGAGATCTTTAATTCCAGTAAGAACTGGAGACACTGCCACACAGTGCAGAGTGCTCTGCTGAAGATCAAGGATGTTAACCCAACTTTTTGACCAGTGACCAGACATCACAAGGTTTAGCAGAGTTTGATTCACAGAGGATTTGGTTCCTTTGTTTAGGCACGGAAGTCAGAGGGTTTGTCCTTGTGTGCTTGTATTTAGCTCTTTACAGAGAGAAAAAGCAAGTTTTGCATCCCTCTCCCACCCTAGTGAGCATCTGGCAAGGCTGTGTGGAGCTGCACTGCCGGGGGATGTTGCTCACACAGGAAGGAGCTCGGGACACACCTTACTCACCACTCACTCCTGGATTCCATCACTTGTCATGCCGGTGCTGCACCACTAACAGTGGAAAGGTGCAGCTGAGAGAGGACAGGAAATGCTGCTGCTATTTTTTTATCCTCTCTTGCTATCTTTATACAGGAGAGCTTGCTGAGAATTTAAGACAGGTAAAAATGAATTGCCTTTTTCTCTGGATTTGTGCTGGAAAAAGCCAGACAGCTTCTTTTTGATACATAAAAGAAGTGACAGGATTTGGTGAAGAGTCCATAAATGGAAGGGGATGATTCTGCGTTCTGCTGGAATTCTGTGAGCAGGCAGAAAGCCCAGCCTGAACCCTGCACACCTTCTACTGCACACACATGCGCACGCACACACCTTCAGTGCAAATTTCAGGCATTAAAGTCGTTGTGCCATAGGGGTGTTATTCGCAGTGCATTCTGCCGGTGAGTGCAGATGCCTCAGCAAACAGCCATGGAGCAATCAGCTCAATGCAGCCGATTGCACTCTGCTACTTAGAAACACTGTTTCGGTTTAATATTTGTCTTTGCAATGGCTTAAAGTTCCCGGAGGAATGAGCAGCGGTTGTTTGTTTATGAAAAGGGTCAGCAGAGACACCAGAGTCCTTGTTGAATCTGCTCCCTCCGAAAGCAGGATCGCCCACCCGAGGCCGAGGCAGCCGGATGCGCTTCCTGTCGCAGCCCCTCAGGATGCCCAGACCCAGCATTTTCCCACACCGAGAGGAGGGTGGAGCTCCCAGCCCGGGTGTCGGGCGGCTCCCTGATGGAGTCCAGCACCTGATGAATTATGGATGATGGTGGCTTATGTTTCCGGGACAATGGGAATCTGCGTGGGAGGAGAACGGGCTGATTCTCCACGGGAGCTCTGCCCCTTGGTCCTGCACAGGGGGCTCCCGGCTGAGGTACAACAGCCCCCTTGCACAGCACTGCACAGCCGGTGCTCTGCAAACACCCCAGACGGCTCTGCAAGACTCAGCCTGGGGAGCACAGCTATGACCACTCCTGCCTGTGCCCAGAGCCCACACGGGGCAGGCTGAGGGCTATGTGGAATCTTCCCAGACCCTGCCCAGTGCCAGAGACTGGCCACTCACTCTCCCCTTGCCACCGGCTCAGAGCACAGCACCAACAGCAGCCACCAACAGCAGAGCTCGGGGGCTCTGAGCAGCACAGCCCCCACCATTCCCACACAGCCAGAGGCAGATGCCCTGGATTAAATCTGCAATAGGATTCCCAGCAAAATTGGCTACAGGTATCTCTAGCTCTTATGGCCAGCCCACAGGAGCAAAAGCACCTGCACCCCCTGCTCCGGTCATGGAGAGATGTGTCTCTGTCCCTGCCAAGTTATCGGGAAGGAAGCAGTTGCGAACAGCACAGCAGAAACGGACCCTGATCTCTGCAGAGCCCAGCCCTCTTCCTAGAGGGAAAGTCATGCTCCCTGATGGAAAGCAGCCAGTCCCTGCGGCACCTCGGACAGCTCTGGGGACGGGGATGCCGCACGGGGTGGCACGGAGGGCTTTCTGACCCGGCCCCAGGCTCACGCTGCTGCAGTTCACAGCTGGCAGAGCCGGTGCCATGCGCTGCTCCCTCTCGTGCCCCGAGATGACCCGGTCCCGCCGGGCACGAGGCCGCTCTGACAGGCAGCACCAAGCGCAGGAGTGCTGAGCTCCCCTCTGAATGCGGTTTTCAGTCATGTGCTTGGTGTGGGCTGAGGGGATGAGATGGGAAAGCCAGCGCTGATCCACATGCTTGAATGAGTCAGGTCCTTTATCTGAGCCATGCCCTCTCCCCCATGCACACAGGGGTGTCTGCCTCCAGACAGGGGCCCTGGCACTGGAGGAAAGCGTTCCCACACACATCCTCTCCCTTCGGCTTCTCTGTTTTACATAAACACTTCAGATAAATCTACCCCCTCCCAGCCAAGGAATGCTCCTTTTGTAGAGGTGGTTTTGGCTCGTTCAGCACAGACATTGCCACAGCAAACTGTATCATAGCAACCTGCTGCTCCTCAGCAGCAAGCCAGCCCCTTGGCAGACAGCCAGCATCACTGGTGCAGCCCCCCATTATCCCACAAGACCACCTCTGTCCCATCCTCGTGCCCAGAATCACACTCTTACCACTTGTGATCACAAAAGGAGAGATCCCCGTGCTGGTGGGAGAAGCCAAGGGAAGGGAAGCATGAGGCAAACAACCTTATCTTCTTAATGAGATCAAAATTTGCTTCACATTCATTAACTTTTTGCTCCAACTCCAAAGAGCAGGAGTCACCCCTGGCACCCCCCCTCAGCTCAGAGCAGCACTCCCAGCTGTGGCAGCAGCAGCTTCTGCCCACCCCAGGAGACTGATGGGGGGGGAACCATGGTCAGTGCTGCCCTGTGGGGCAGGAGAGTTGCACTGCTCCCAGACAAGGCAATCCTCAGCTTGCTCTGGAGATGACTCTACTGAATCAGGGAATTCTGTTTGGGTGCTTGTTAGTCTTCTAGTTTTTGCATCTATTGCTTTTTCATTGCATGCAACAATTAAAAAAACCTAACAACCAAACACAAAAACCGACAACAAAACATAAAAGCCTCAGTGCCTTCAACTCTAGCTCTTCTGAGCACCTTTCATATACTCCAGCAAGACACTCCAGAGACCCACAGTCTGGCACTTCCGAACACACACACACACACACACACACACACACACACACACACACACACACACACACACGCCCAACTCTGGTGTGTCTGCAGATTCAGCCTTCCTTTACTGCATGAGTCATTCTCCCACTTGGCACCCAGGTCTGCAAGAAACAGGACCTATGTGCATCTGCTCATGATTAAAGAGGGAAAATTGGAGCAAGCCAAAAAAACAGCTTAAAAATAAAATCCACGCAGTTGTCTGAAATTCAGAGGTGTATACAGCCATGAGCAGCTCCTCTTTCTCCTTGGCTGGCAGCCCTTGGAATGCCTGGCACTGCAGCTCAGAGATGCCACTCTTGGGCAGGGGACTGAATGCTGTTTCATCTATACCAATATTGTGCTGATCTTCACTTGTTCCTTATCAGCTGCTCTAGAGATAATGAGCCCCCTCACATGGGCACCCTCCATCCAACAACAGGACATTACAAACCAGGAGAGCCAGTGTGCATGCAGAGCCACGATCTGCTCTGCAAGGGGCTCCTGCAGCCCTGGCCAGCTCTGGCTTGAAACAGAGACGAGCACTGCCCAGACCTAAATTTCTCAGCAGCACATTTGTCTTGGAGGGCTCACTGTAAACTCTCCCCATAGAGCCAGCAGTGCTGCAGCACATGCTGCTTTCTGCAGGGACAGAGGATGTCTGCTCTGCCAGACAGATCCCACCGATGGTCCAGCCAAGCTCTGGGCAGGAGGACAAAGCTGCCAAAGCAGGGCCAAGCCATAAACCCCACAACTTCTACAAGCTTCTTTCCTGGCTGGACTTTGACGTTTCTCTTGCTCATGCAAAGCTCTGTGAAGTACAGGAAAGCAGGAAACTGCTCCATGACATGAAACAAGCAATTGTCTAAAAAGTGCAGGACTGATCAACAGCTTGGCCAATTAACCTCTGCTCCTAATTCTTACAATGCACATACAAAAACTAGTGAATTACTGAAGAGCCCGGGTGACATACCTTCAGGACGGACATAATCAGGATGAAGGGAATGATATTTACATGGGCTGAGGTGGCATTTCTGGGCCTCTCTCCAGATCTTATTACTGGAAACCTGCCCCTCAGGAGGAGGCTGTTCTGCTGGATTTACCAGTGGAAGAATCTCCAGCTCAGACAGGCACAGGGTGCTTCTGCATCCCAATCTTGTGTCCTGTCTCACACATGCAGCTACCAGAGGTTCAGAGGAGCTTCCTCAGATGCAAACCTCCCTCCAGCAACTGTAGGAAGCTCTGAAAGCTCCCTGTAGAAGTCCCTGCTGGCTCCAGAGGGAGCATCACAGAGTGTCTGGTGTGGGAGGGCTGGGTCTGCAGATGCAGCCAAAGAGCTCACCAGACTTTTCAAAATCATGCCTGCAGCAGCTGACAAGGGAGACAAATGGGAGTCAGAAGTCCCTTCCTGGCACTCTCACCATGTCACAAGGGCATCTGGCATTGCCACAACCTGCCTGTCATCCTTTCCATGGGGTACAACAAGGACTAGGAGTGGCAAGAGCTTCCTGCAGCACAGCCAGCACACATTCTGCCTTTGGGGAGCACCATCCCTCAGCCTGAGGGCGGAACGAGTGCAATTATCTTGATGCAATGCTGCACAATTCAGGTTTGCTGTGCACAGGCATTAGATCCCTCCCTGACTGCTTGGCTGCCAGATAAGGTTTCTCCCCACTGGGAAGGCTGGGCCTGTACACTTGTGAAGTTTAATGGGTTGGAGGTTTCAGAATCTGGAGCAAAGGGGACAGGGGGAGCTGTCCTTGCCACAGGAGAGAACAGATCCCCTCCAGGCTGTGGGAAAGGGGTCTGCACCAGAGCTGGGAACAAATTCACCCTGCAGAATGCCCCTCCTTGTCTACAAGGTCACAGCAGCCAGCAGGGTCATCTGGTTGTCACTAATGGCACTGTTCCCCAGCACCTCATAACTCCCAGGACACTCCATGGTCCTGCAGAGGCTGAGCCTCTCGGATCCATAGGGGACAAAGGATAGATGCTGCCACAGGGCATGCTGCCTTTGCTGCAGAAGTAACCTCCATCCCTGAGTCCCACAGCATTGCAGCACCCCTACACGATGCACAGCTCAGCAAGATGATCCTCCTGGGCACTATCCTGCCCTGCCGTGGCTTCTCAGGTCCATCCTCCACCCACTCCAGATAAGCATTTCTGCTGCAACCCTTTAAAACTTCTGTCTGACTGGTTATTGACCTGCCTGAGAATGTGACCCAGCTGCATGTATTTTTAGGCTTAACTATGTATTAGTGCTGAGGCACAACACAAGTATGCTGGTTTCGGGCTCCCAGTCTCAACAGGAAGGATGGGAGGAGCTACTTTGGTATGGAAAGGGCAGCTCCACATTTTCTCTCTGCCTCAGACTGCAAGTGGCATTGAACTCTTTCTGAGACAGAACTTGCCCTTACTCTTTAGAAGAAGCAGCCATGGCAATCCTGGAGCTGCACCCTGGGAATCCAGGCACAGACAGCCACAGCATCCATGGAGATGCCATTGCTAAACTCAGTCCCTTTCAGCTCCCTAATCTCATCAACATTCCTCAGTAGTTCCTCTAAAGAAAGATCTGTTATCACAGCCTGTGGGTTCCCACACAGGCCATTCCAAGGCAGACTGTTTGCCGAGTAAAGGCAAAGAGGGAGGCGGAGGGGGATTTGCAATTCACAGCGTTATTCTTGTCTTGAAAGCGCATCTGCTGAAGAGACAGCGGCTGCTGTGGAAGGCTGGCAGCCACACAGCTCCTCTGCTGTGAGCTGCAGCACGGAGCAGGGCACAGGGCACTGCTGGACCTGTGGGCGCCGATCTTTGAAACGCCGCAGGTTGTGGCAGACACTGCAGCTCTCGGCCGCGCTGCATCCTGATGGCCCACAAAGGACAGAGAAGTCCTCTCCAGCAGCTTTCCATGGCAACAGTGACCTTGTGCAAGGCACAATGCCAGGCTGGGCCTCCCACTGAGCACTGGAAAAGATGCTCCTACCAGAAGCAGGCAGCTCTACTCCGCAGCAGCATCTGCAGCAGCAAAAGATGAACCAAGCAGCTCAATGACCTCAGGTCCCTCACTGCTCTGCCTGCCTGCACTTTGAGGCCACAGACACAGCAGGCAGGCAGAGCCTCCCAGCATAGGGGGGTGAACCAAAAACAAAGAACTGAGTCCAGGCTGCAAGGCACAGAGTAGCTTCCTCTCCAGTATTATTGGAAACAGAACAAAAAGTCCACCTGGGTTCAGGCCAAAGCCTCAGACCTGCCAGCACCAGTGCCGTAGTACTGTGGCTTTGGAGAGGCACTGGGCAGCAGCATTGCCTGAGCCCATGACTCCCCTTGCTCGCAGTCAGTGCTTGGGAAGGAGCTCTGCAGAACAGGCAGGGCATTGAGTCAGTCCAGTGTAGGCAGAAGGTTCACTGGCAATGCCAGAGTCACGGTAGGAATGCTCCAAGTGCTGGTCCCTGGGAAGCAGGTCAGCTGTTGCCAAAGGCTCTCGCTGCCAGAGACCTGCTGAGCACTGCAGTGGCTCCACTCTGGGCATGAGATTTCCCAGAGCTGGGCAGACCCATGGACCCTCCCTGATCCCACAGGGAACATTGCTGAGGAAAACCTCCCTGCCCAGTGCATGCCCAGGGGTAACAGCACTCCCTCTCACACCCAACACACCAAAACGAAACTCGCCCACTCCTTGCAGAGCATCGCTAATGATCACAAACCATCTGCCCTTCTCCACCTGCCACAAGGAACAAAGCTCTTCCTGATGGGTCCAGGGCACCAGCACTGCAGGTCTGGGAGGCACCCAGCCCTTTGGGAACAGCACTCCCAAGCCATCAGGCATCCTGTTGAACAGGAGTTTCCCCCACCACAAGATACCGTCGCCGTGCAGAAGAGTTGTTTCTGTGGCAAGCATGTTCAGCCAACAGGTAGCAAAAAGAATTTGCCAGAACAGGAGCATGAAGAGCATCAAAGCACCACGTCATCCATAAGGCTCACAAGTAGAGGGTGCCAGGGCACGGCCACTCCCAGGAGAAGTGTCTACCCCGTACAACTGGCAGGCTCTGCACCCCTTCCCTCGCACACAAGGATGTCAAACTGCTTTTTAACGGAGGCTTTAGCAAACAGTACAGGCTTCCCAGGGGACAGGAGGGATGGGACAACCCTGCCATTCTGCGAAATGGCACCTGAAGCAGTTTTACTCCCACAGTCTATCCCGAGCTGGGACACAAATGGAAAGAAACATAAAATGCAACCAGCACCCTGCAGATGTTGGATGAGGGGATTTTCTCCCTAGTATGTTCCTAGATCGAAGGCACTTGAGACAGTGCAGAGTCCCAGCATTTGCCCTGTTTGAGCAGCACAGGTTTCATCCTCATGAAGGATTCTCAGTGCTGGAAACTCTCCAGAGTCACCCTCCAGCCTCAGAAAAACTAATCAAGGAACATTTAAAAGACATTTAAAGGAAATCAGATGTCTCGATACAATTTGAGAGCCATTCAGTTCTCCATCACCTCTGTCTACCCCACGGCAATATTCCTGTAAGGAGAGTTCCTGCCTGCCAGCAGCCAACGTCACAGCCTCTGTTTGCCATTTAACAGGAGGGGCTGGTTCAGCCCAAAAGGCTGCATTTTCCAAGGCACTGCCATCAGCCAGGATGACAGGCCCCAGGGAGCAGACAACATCCTGGGCTGTACAGAGATTACCAATGGGATGGCTGAGTGGCCAGGTAGACTGCAGCCACTCTCAGTCACCACAAAGGGACTTTTCCTGGCAGAATGCTCTTGCACCACCTCTCACTGCTGAGTGACACTCAGCTCACTCTGTGCAGCTTCCAGAGTCTCCAGCCACTTCCTCAACAAAGTACAGGGAGGGGGGAATTCATAAAAGAGTAAAAATGAACAGCCTGCCCCTCTGTCCAGGTCTCTGCTGATTTCTGGGGGAGTTTCAGTTCCAATTACTTATCTAAGAGATGGCAAGTGTTTAAAATAGAAAGGGCAGTCCTGACATGAGGAGGGGAGCAGTTTCTCGACACCTCCCTTCCCAATCTTGCTGGGATGGAATTTATCATGAACAATAAGCCCCTGCATGCAAGGTGACTTAAAAGAGAGAAGAAGTAGCATAGAGACAAGGGAAAGTACCCTCTGATGCCTGTCACTCTCCATAGGGAGGGCAATGAGCTGCTGCCAGCCCCTTCAGCTCAGCTGGTTCAACTCTCTATTGTGCAAAACATCTTTTACCAAAGCTCCCATTTACAAGGGGCTCCAAAGAGCAGCTTGCATTCTACAGCTAAAAGTATCAGTTTGATTACTGAGAAAAATTGCTGTGTAGTGCTTTGCAGGACTGTTTGTTAACAACTAGCCCCTTTGTATTCCAAATAAAAGCTGAAACAGAAGGAAATTTATCTGGAAAACTACCTGACGAACTCTATCTACACCAAAGCTGCTAAAAAGGTCTGACATTTTTCATAGCAGAAGAGAGAAAGAATCAAAGTCCCTTTCCTTTTGGCTGTAGAGATAAATATTAGACAAACATATCTTTTGTTGCAAAGAGGAAAAATGAATGCATGACAGTATCAGATGCATGGATCAGACACACATACACAGGTTTAAAGACTTTTTATCACATCTTATTCTTTTAACATTTGTAAGACCGATGCAAATAATTCTGGAGAATTCCTAAAAGGCAGACAATGCCTCAGACGTGCTTCCATACCCTCCAAAGGGGAAGTTTTTTATATCAAATAGAGATTCTCAGAGCAAAGCCATTCAGAGCCTAACAAAGATAACCCACAACATTCCCTTCCAGAGCTGCAGAAGCCCACGATTTGGAAACCTGAGGCCATGGGGGTGACCAGGCTGTGGGTGTACACTCATGTGCACCGGGGTGACACGTGAGGTCGGCCACCCCTCGCTCCTGGTGTGCCCTGATCCAGACTCACCCGTTGGAGCAGCTCCAAGGAACCCTCTGCAGTGAAGGCCCCCTGGATGGCTTCAGTGTGTCCGTGTCTGAAGGATTTCACACAGACACGTCAGCCCAGCACCATCCACCATGAAAGGGCTTCCACGCTGTAGCCACCATTCTGTGCTCCAAGCACAGCTCCCGGTCAAAAGCCAAGAACCAACGCTGATGAAACCAACATATCATCCAAAGCTCCAGCCCCAGGAGCTGCCCCAGGAGCCAGAGTCCTTAAGGCTCACATCACAGCACACAGCGTGCCAGCAGAGCTAAAGACCCCTTCTTGTCTCAGGGAATAAAAATCAGCCAAAGCAAGGTCTTCTGGATCGCAAAGCTCCAGAAAAGATTCAACAAACATATTTTACATCTTTGAGCTAGACTTAGTAAAGCCACTACTCTAGGTAGAGCTATGCTGATCCTATTAGCTGTCATTTGGTGGATGCAAAATTACAGCAAGGAATCTGAATAAACAACAGCAAAGAAAGTCCTTGGTCACGTTTTAATTTACTACTGCTCTTGGACACCAAGAGGACTTCATTTGTCATGAGGACTCCAGAAATTACATAAATATGGGGAAAGAGCATCAGCGAGCCCACGATGTACATTCACCAGTAGAACACAGCATTCAGCTGCACTGCCTGTACAAAGGAGTCCAAAGGTAAATTATAAAGTGCATGTGAACTTTGCAGGATGCCAATACTTTCATTAGCTCTGCATCAAGCACTTCACTTGCAACTCGTGCCTCCACAGAAAGACAGACAGCACAAAGTTTGGGACAGGTCTTGGTGGGCCACGACAGCTGCACCCGCAGCTTCACAAAGATCCAAAGCCGAGGACACAAAGAGGCAAAACCAAACTAAGCCAAAAAGACGCCAGAGAACCCCAGGGGCTCTGGGGCAGGGAGCAACGACTGGCCAGGGCACCGCTCCCCAGGTCGAGGGTTCCCTCCTCCAGCAGCACCTTCCCTCCTCCCCGATCCCCTCCGGCCTCCCTCGCTCCCGGGGCCGGCTCTCTCGTTACTCGTTGTTTCCCTGCAGGCAGGTGCAGCACCGCAGAGCCGCACCGGCACCGCGCCGGCACCGCGCCGGCTGCGGGACAAGGGACCGCCCGCCCTGCGCGGCGGCACCGGGGCTGCTCGGGACCGGCCGGGAGGCTCCCAGGCTGCTCCCAGGCAGCTCGCAGGACGAGAGGGCGCTGCCCCTGCCCCAGCCCCGGCCCGGGGGTTCCGGGAACGGAGAAACCGTCTGTCGGAGGGACGAGGCCGGCCCTGCCGCCCCCCCCGCGCAGCCCCCGGCCCACCTGAGGTGTCCCACATGTTGAGTTCGGTGCGCTGCTTGTCGATCTCGAAGCTGGCCGTGTAGTTCTCGAAGACGGTGGGCACGTAGCTCTGGGGGACGGAGGGGAGAGCAGAGGTGAGGTGAGGTGAGATGATGCGCGGTGGAGAGCCCGGCCCGCCCGCCCGCCGCCCGCCGCACCTCGGGGTAGCAGTCCTTGGCGAAGACGTGCAGCAGCGCCGTCTTGCCGCACTGCGTGTCCCCCACCACCACGATCTTGCAGCGCGCCAGGTGCCCCTCCATGGTGCGGGGCCGCGCCGCCCGCGCCGCCGCTTTACCGGGTCGGCCCCGGCCTGGCCGCGCCCCCGGCCCCGACAGCACCAACCAGGCGCGGAGCGAAGCCGGCGCTGGGCAGGGCCGCGCCGCCACGGCCCCGGGAGCCGCCCCCCGCCTGCCCCGCCGCCCCCTCGGGGCGTCCCCTCGGCGCTGCCGGCGCTCGTCGCTGATCCCGGGAGACGGCGCGGGGGTGGCGGGTCCGGAGCCGGGAGTGGGCACGGCCCCGCCGCCCCCGCCCGCTTCACCGCGGTCCCTGCCCAGCCCCCGGCCCGCAACCCCGGGCCGGCCGCAGCCCCCCCGCCCCCGGCCGGCGCCCCCCGCCCCCGGCCCGGGAGATGCGTCTTCCCCGGGGCTTCCAGCCCCGGCGCTGCCGAGGGAACGGGACCTGTTCCCTGAGAAATTCGGCAGAAGCGAGGTCACCCGGCATTCTGACCCGCCCCACGTGCGTTCAAGGAATCCCGTATCCCCGGTGTCCGCGACCAAGTGACATCAGCAGGGGCGGGAGACTGGTCTCTGCAGCGACTGCGGGACCCCAGGTCCGGCTCACAGCCCTCTGCAGAAACGGCAGTGATTTCTGCTTTCCATTCCTCCTTGAGCACAGACAGCACATCTATAAATTACAGCGGTGATTTTAATTAGCAGAATTATTGGAAAAGGAAAGGCTCCTCTACTGCTGATGTTTTGCTGGCCACCACACTGCAGAAAGGTTCACCGGAACGGTGAATGGAACTGACAAGCTGCCTGTCACAAAATGCGGAAAAATAGAGACAATGAAGACAAAGCAAGCCTGGAAAAATGGAAATTAAAATGTTTTGGCAGTGAAACCGGATTTATTAATGGGCTGAGGGGGCAGATTGTTTTTGCTGAAATCACAGTCATTTTTCATACGTAAATATTGATGCTGTGAGTGATGTTGGGACAAGTAAAGAACAGAGAGAGGGTGCAAGGCAAGGGGGGGTGCTAGGCAGGTACCCAGGGATTTCAAGTGCTGCTTGGCCTCCTGACAGCTGTGCCAGCCAAGCCCCCTCGGACACATCAGCCTCAGTCAGCACTTTGGTGAGCCACTGCCTGCATCTGGTCATGGGCCACCTGTGTCTTAGGATGCACCCCTGGGACAGGGGCCAAGAGCATGCAGGGCTGAAGGTGTGTCTGTGGCACATTCAGCTGGGCAAACAGGAATTCAGGTCCCTCCTCATCGTCACACACCACAGAAGACCTGAGAACAGAGCAGATGAGGTGATCAGAGGAGATGAGGCAGTCCTGGAATTCTAGTAACTCCTGTCCTCACCTGGTCTCATTCCTGCATTCTGTGGGCTGGGAAATGGCTCAGTCAGTTCCTTGTTCTGCAGCTTTGCAGTGGGTTTTGCTGCAGCATCTCCGTGCCTCCCAGTCTTACCTTAAGCTTCAAAGATGATGAGTGACTGTCTCATGCTTGTTTCCTTCCAGCCTCCCTGAGGAAAGGAGCCTGAGCTGTGACAGGTTTTTGTAAGGCCTGGGGAGGAAGGGGGTGTTTCCTTCTTATCCATGTACATGTTGCTCCATTTTATGTGGAAGAATGGAAAGAAGAATTCATTGTCTTGTGACTGCAGGTAAAGAAAGGAGTGCTGGGTGGCCACTGGTGTCACCTGGAGTGAGCTCTTCCCCTGGCCAATGCCCTTTCTGACAGCACTTCACCGTTTTTCTCAATAGGAATCAGGTGTTTGCTCCCAACAGATTGTTGTACCCCTGCTTCCGAGGAAGGAAGACACTCTCTGCAGGGAATACTCAGACCTTTGCAAACCTGACAGCTACGTTTTTCTTCCCCAGGGAGGGGCAGTAGTTGCTGCCCTTGCTCAGAGCCAAAGGGGCAGCATCACTGCTGAGCCTCACGTCCCCTTTGGTGCAGAGCACCTTTTGGCAGGACACTTGCAGAATGCATTCAACAACCCATCACCACGGTGTGAATTTTCTGAGCAGGCTGCAGAGACATGCTGTGACTGTCACTGCGCATGGAGAGGCGACAGATGGCTCTCACACATTTACTCCTGAAAATACTTCTCCAGTGGTTAGATTCTCCCTTGCTGATCCACGTTCTCAGGGATGTTAATTGCGATTGTGAATTAAATTTATTTTGTTGTATTTGTGTCATTTCCTGTACAAAGAAACTGGAAGACATCCTCAGGACCTGTACTGGGAAAATGTATTGAGAGAAACCAACCCTCGCCAAAGGACCTGCAGCCTGAAACCTGGAGCCTGTGACATCTTGTTCTCGTGCACAAAGCCCCAAAGCTTGGTCCTTTACAGCCAGTTGTAGGCTCTGGACCTAATTTCAGGTGAATGTACTGAGTAAACAATGTCCTGTACTCTGTTGCATGGGTGTGGTCCCTGCAAGGTGCACACATACACCTGGTGAGAGGTGCACAAGTGTCACCCCGGGAACACAGACAAAGCTCCTGTTCATCACATCATGCAGTGACCGTTCCCTGGATTTTTACGATGTGTGCATTGTTCCATCTTTTTGGACTTGTCATATATGTGAAAGAGCTAGAAACCTTCCAGGCCAAGCTGCAGAGTATTACTAACTGTGAACACTTGAAGTTAAATCATTCAGCCTCGAGTGGTGTGTTATTTGATGGTTTCCCCTAAAAGATAAAGAGGTGTAAAAGCAGTAGGGTTTGAACACATGCAGCAAAAAAATACAAATAAGCAGCAATTAGGAAGGTTAAAAAAAGAAAGAGGAAAAAATCCCAGTCAAATGCCCTTTCATGTGTCCAGCTTGTTTACATTCTGGGCTAGAACAGTGCTGATCTGACTCACTGTTGGCATTAATGAAGTTTGCACTTCTGGGTGAGCAGTTTAATTTATCTCAGCAAACCAAAGCTCATTATAACAGTCCATAAATGCTATCAGATGAAAGCAGCATCCTTCAGCAATCTCAGGGATTAAAGCAAGGAGGCATTCAACTGCCAAGGCTTCTGCTGGAAAGACTGCAGTCAAAGCATGTGTGTTAGAGGCTGAGGAGGCACAATGTCTTCATTACTGCTGCAGATTTCTCTGTATTAAGGCAGTGATCTGGACCCTCTGGAGCACCCCTCTGGAGGTGAGCAGCTTCCTTTTTTCCCCCCTCTCTCTCTCCAGACATCTCTCCTTAGGGCTCATCTAGCCCGGTAGCAGCTGGAGAGACATGGGAGATGTGGGGACTCCACAGGTTGGCCACGTGGGATGTCTCTCCTGCAGGGAACAGGAGCCTCGTTGGAGGGGCAGGGACTTGCAGCATGAAGGCACACAAAGAGAGTCAGGGTGGGAGGAGGAAAATGGCTGATTCTGTCCTCTTGGGTGTAGAAACCTCTTTGCCACACGTCCTCTCCCACACTGGATCCAGCTACTTGAACTGCAGCCCCCAGAGCTGCGCTGGCCTTGCCCTTGCCTCGCTCTGCAGCACCCACACATCCTTCCCACTGCTCCCTTTCTGCCAGGGCTGTCAGCGTGGCTGTGGCTCCAGCTGCAGCTCCAGCACACAGCACTGGCTGTCGGGGTGATGGAGTGAGCCCACCTGGGTGCTCCCTGGCAGAGGTGCTCAGTGGAAATGGCTTCTCCAGCAGCAGAAGTGATCTCCACCGCCCTCATGTTTGAAATCATATTTTCAGTTTTGCAATTCTTTTTCACGTGGAGAGTGGTGGAGATGGGCTGGGCAGGGGACGAACAGAAATAAACCTTCAAAACTTCAGTTTCTTTTCCATTTAGCTTAAAAAATGAATTGCATATCACAAACACAGACTGGGGATAAAACAGTTTTCTTTTTAAAGCCTTCCTTTCAGCAGGCCCAACAGAGAGAGGCAGGGCTGTGTGTGCCTGTGCCTGGGGAGCCATAGGCTGGTGGGAAGGTCCCCATCTGAGGGATGGGGCTTCTGAGGAGTATGCTCCAGCTGCCTGGGGTCAGGTGAGGGTCTAGGCTCTGGGACCTACTGCTGCACCCTGTGTGTCAGTCCCACCCTTGCTTTTCCCTGCAAAACCACTCACATGCCTGGAGTGAGCCACGGGAACACTGAGCCGCTGGCACTGCCAAGACACAGAGGTTCTGGAAGCTGCCAGGAACCAGCGCCCTCAGACAGCAGCAGAGATGTCAGTGATGCAGAGAAAACCAGCTCCTGATGCAAGGCAAGGCCACACTCCCAGGTCCTGTGTGCTGTACCCCTGAAAGCCACAGTCAGCACACTGAGGCAAGTCTGTGTGTTTTCAGTAAGGTAAGACAAGCTGACAGATAATGGGCTTCTCATGGATGCACAGCATGTGGATGTGCTAAGCCTGTAATTTTGGGACTATAATTGTCAGTAAATTATTGATGCTGTGGTGGAAGGTTGAAGTTAAGGAGAAGGATTCTCATTTCACAAGATTTCCCCGAGGACCACGGTGGAGAAGGTGCCTGCCTCCAGAGGCAGACACGGCGGGATGCTGTTCCGTGCACACCTGGAAACCGGCCTCGTGCCAGCTGTGCCATTTGCTTGTGTTGCACATCCACAGCCTCTGCTGCTGGGGTTGTGCAGAGGAAAAGGCTGGAGCAGCTGCAGCCCTGTGCGCTGTGAGAATAATGCTCTGTGCTGGGAGGATTTCTTCAGTCTGCTGCCAGCGTGAGGAATGAGCCACCGTTCCCTGAGCTTCAGTTACCACTTGACAACCATCTCCACTGTCCCTGTGATCAAAACGGCAGTGCAGGGAACTGTGGCTGTGAGTGGCAGGTATGTCTGAGGGGTTCTGTCAGATCTCTTCCACCTGCTGCTCTACCTTTCAATCACAGTAAATGTAATTTACTGTGATACAGGCATAGTGTCACCCAGGAGGCACAGCTTTCCTGGTATGTGTGATGCAACTGGGACATCTTGTCTGTGTCTACCTCTCTGTGCTTCTCAACACTGCAGATACAGGTGAGGAAAACACAGAACAGAGGCAGAAGGAATCTTTCCCTTGAGTTGCCAACAAACCCAGACAGATAGGTTTGAGTTCAACACTTTCTGGGGATGTGCAGAGCCCTGCCATGTCTGGCAGCCAGACCCTGGCCCCCAGTGGGGTCTCAGGCAGCCTTACCATGCGAGGGAAGGCTTTTGTGGTCCTGGGCCTCTGGGATTCTATCCTGAGAGAGCCCTGGGAGCAGGTACAGGCAGCTGCCTTCTGACCAGCAAACCGCTGCCAGGCGGGTTTTTTTGCATCTCCTGCCTGTTCATTGTTCCAATGTCCTTGAGAGCAGAGGAGAAAGACTGCTAGAGCCCTGTGTAGAAATAAAGGGAGGTGTAACAAAGGGCCAGGCAGGGGAGCTGGCACTGCTCCAGCTGTGGCACATCCTCCTCAGCCTCTCTCAGGGGATGAGGGAGGGCAGCAGGAGGCTGGAAAGAGCAGGACAGCAGCTCAAGGGAGGACTGTGGTCCTGTCGTGCAACTGGACATGAGTCTCCTCCTTGTTCCCACTGCAGCCACCCAAACACGCATAAATCTGCCACACAGCAGAGCCAGACGATGTGCAGCCTGCCCCAGGCTCTGCCCTCCTGTCTGCTTTCCTGCCTTTGTGCTCTGCTTCCTGAGCAGCCCCAGCCGCCGGCATTCCCGGAGCCAGCCCAGCCCGGAGCGCGGCCCCGCAGGGCAGTTATAAATTGTAGAAGTAACTCGGGGAGATGATGCTCCAGCAAAACCGCCCTTTCAGCGTTGTCCCCAGGAAGGACGCAAGCGCTGTGTTTGCTCGGAAGGAATCATTTAGCGGCGAAAAAAAAAAAAAAAAAAAAAAAAGGGGAAAAAAAAAAAAAAAAAAAGACAAAAAAGGCGGCGCT
>NW_016690409.1:899556-914862 GCF_001604755.1 Lepidothrix coronata | reverse complement strand
GCCGCCGCCGCCGCCGCCCGCAGCCGCTGTCGCCGCTCCGCTCCGCCATGTCCGCCGAGCCGGCCCCGGCCGCCGCCGCCCCCGAGCCCGAGCAGGCCCCCGGCCCCGAGCCGCCGGCGGGCGGCGGGGAGGCGGCCGAGCACCGGGCGCTGGTGCTGACGGGCTTCGGCGGCTACGAGAAGCTGAAGGTGCAGGCGCGGCGCGGCGCCGGCCCGCGGCCCGGGGAGGTCTCGGTGAGCGTCCGCGCCTGCGGCCTCAACTTCGCCGACGTGATGGCGCGGCAGGGCCTGTACGACCGGATGCCGCCGCTGCCCTTCTGCCCCGGCATGGAGTGCGCCGGCACCGTCCGCGCCGTCGGAGAAGGCGTCCGCGACCGGCAGGTGAGGGAGGCGCGGCCCCGCCGCGCTGCGGAGTCCCGTGTGCCCCCCGGCCGCTCCACCGGCGCGCTGGGGGCCGGGGCTCCCCGTCGGGGCTCCGGCGTTGCTCAGCCTGGTCCAGGGGCCCGTCCGATGCCGCCCGCGGAGGCTCCGGGGGCGGACAAAGGCCCCGGACAAAGGCGAGGAATCCCCCGGACGGCCCTGCCCGTCCCGCTCGCTCCGGGACGGCGGAAGCGCCGCCGCCCGCCCGCCCGGGCTGAGGGGCCGGAGCCACGGGGAGGAGCTGGGAGCGGCCGTGTTCCTTAGACCCGGGAGGTTTTCCTAAGGTTGGACGTGTTTTTCCACGGTTGATGCTATTAAGCGTTACCCCAAGGCTCCTGCCTGTTGGCAGGACGATCCTTACACGGGGCAGCAGTAATGTTCAGCGGTGTTCAGACTCCTGCTCCCAAATTGAGCAAGGAGGGCAAGACATGAACCTCATCCCTCTTGCCTTGTTAGGGGTCTGTTTGTTTGGGCAGCTGGCAGGCAGCACCCTGGGTACAAGCCAGAGGCTGGGGTGCCTGCAGTCCCTCTGAGGGTCGTGGTGTATGCCTCACCCTGTGGTGAGAGGTGCTGTGCTGCAGTCTCCCGATGAGCAGAGTGCATGCTGTGGGCTCCTGCCTGAGCCAGGGCTGCTGCAGTCCCTGCAGACCTTTGCACAGAGAACAGCGTGCATGCACTGGCTGTGGCATACCAAGGGCAGGGCTGTGACGGCTTCTGCTAGCCTTGAGCTTGTTTTAGACCCACTTGTCCTCCACATTTAGGTTGGCGATAAGGTAATGGTCCTGGCTCGGTCAGGGCTCTGGCAAGAAGTCGTGAATGTGCCGGCCAGTCAGACTTTTTCAATGCCTGAGGGGATGAGCTTCGAGGAAGCAGCTGCTCTTCTTGTCAACTACATCACTGCCTACATGATCCTGTTTGACTTTGGAAACCTGAGACCCAACCAGAGCGTCCTCATCCACATGGCTGCAGGTAAATAGTTCTTGACAGCCTGTGTTGAGACTCTTGGCCTCACCATGCAGTTTCCAAATGGGTGGCGTGGGTAAGGAAGTAATGGGGCTGGATTGACAAAATGTCACCTGGCAGAGGTGCAGGCTTCATGCTGGCCCCATTTCCCAGCAGCTGAGGTTGGTCTCTCCCAGTGTGTCCCAGGCATCAGCCTCACCAGGCAGAGCCTTTGTTCTGCAGGCTGTTGCCAGCGCACAATCAGTGCAAACAGGGATAATTTATCTATTCAGAGGTTTTTCTGACTGTTTGCTTCTGAGGCTTTCTCGCTGCTGGTTTTCAGGTGGTGTGGGAACTGCTGCCATCCAGCTGTGCAAGACTGTAGAAAACGTCACCATTTTTGGCACAGCATCTGCCTCCAAGCACGATTCACTCAAGGAGAGTGGAGTTGCTCACCCCATCGACTACCGAACGATGGATTATGCAGAGGAGGTGCGGAAAATCTCTCCCAAAGGTACTGCATGGTGGAGGGTTTCTGCAACTGTCCTGCATTTCTTTCAAGTGCAAAGAAACCTCTAGTTACTACCAGTTCTCTCTCTCTAGGTGTTGACATTGTGCTGGACCCGCTGGGAGGATCCGATACAACCAAAGCGTTTAACCTGTTGAAGCCAATGGGCAAAGTCATCACTTACGGTGCGTGTGAGCCCCGTGCCCACACCCAGTGCTTGTGCAGGGGGGACCACGTGGTGGCAGGGTGGGAGCCACACAGGAATGCTTTGTGTTGCTCCATGCCTGTGCTGTCAGGGACCATCGCTATTCCTGACTGCTCTGTGTGTTGTAGTTCTGTTATTTCATGAATGTCTTCAGGATGCTTCCCCTGGGTGAGGCACTGAGGGGAGTGAGATTTGTGTCTTGTCCCCAGAGCTCTGGTTACAGGCTCCAAGGCTCTTCCCTCCCAGGGCAAGATCTCTCTTTGAGTACAAGCCAGTGCCTGCAGGGGAAGCTGGAATGTCCTCATGGAGGAACAGAGGCACAGCTGCTTTGTCTGGGCTGAGTTAATGCACAGCCTTGCTTTTCTTCTAGAGGATGTGTGGGTGATGAGGTTTGAGGCTACTGAATACTTATCTCTCCATTCCCCAGCTCTGGAACACTGTGATTTTGTCCCATAGACAAAGCCTTCACACAATCCCCAGTGGTATTCCAGACACTTGCACCAGTGTGCTGCTTCTGCTGTTGCAGCCGTTGCAGCGTGTGACTCCCCTGAAGACTCAGGGCTGTAGGAGAAGGGGAGAGCTGTCCTGCCAGCCTGGCTGGGTGGCACTCGTAACCCTTTCTTGTCTCTGCCAGTACTCCAGTCTAGCTGCTGCTGCCTTAGGAGGGATGAAGAAAGGAATTCCATGTTTTTGTGATATATACGAGTGCTGATAATCCAGATTCTGGATTATTTTGAGGCTGAGACAGGTGCCTGTTTCCACTGATGGTCAGATGGGCAGAGCCTCATGTAATCCAGTTCTCAGCTCTGTCCATCACTGGACAGTGAGTTGCTGTTCCCCTGTGCATTGTCTGAGCTGTTCCATGGGATGCCTGTTGCCTCTCATGTTGTGTTCCAGCTCATCTGTGGCTTTCCTTCTTTTTAGGGGCAGCAAACCTGATCACTGGGCAAAAGAAGAACCTCATGGCTATGGCTAAAACCTGGTGGAACCAGTTCAGCATCAATGCCTTGCAGCTCCTACAACAAAACAAGGCAGTGTGTGGCTACCACCTGGGATATATGCATGAAGAAGTTGAGCTTCTCAGAAGCGTTGTAGCCAAGCTGGTTAACCTGTACAGTCAAGGAAAAATCAAGCCTAAAATAGACTCTGTATGGCCCTTTGATCAGGTGAGTCTGAGCTAACATACAGGCTGGCAGCAGTTCAGAGTGAGCACCTTTGTTCATGGGGCTGAACTGCTGGAAGTGTTTGATAACCATCTGTTTGCAGACGTTTGGTGCCTTTTTCCTTTTAAGATACTGTGGGTGAGTAAAGTGGCTGCGCTCTTCTGCTCCAGTGCACAGAGCTGGGCAATGCCAGACAGTGTCCCTGGGGAGTAGGGCAGGTGCTCAGCTGTGCTCCATGGGCAGCAGCAACCAGGAAGGGGCTGCATTATGCATCAGGCTGGAGTCTGCCCTGAGCCTGCACCCTGTAATTAAGCAGACCAGATGGGAAGGTTGTTGCTGCCCTTCCAAGAGTGAAAAAGAGCTCCGGCAGTGAAGCAGAATGAGGGTGTTGGAAGGGAGCAGAAGGTTTTTCAGTAGCTCTGATCAGTGTTGTTGCATGGATATGTCCAGGCAAAGTCAGGCTCTTCCCTTGGAAATCCTGTGCTGGGGCAGGACTTGCTGCAGGGGAGCAAAGAACTTAGTGATGATCAGTCAGTATTCGTACCTGATACCTGTCCTATGGAGAGGCTTAAGGAAAACTTGGATTCCAGGCCTGGCACTTGCTTGGACTGCAGGGAAAGATGCCTCTGGGTTATCCTTTAGACTGGTCTGGGTGGACTGAGGGGCCCAGGAAGGGCATGGATGCACTGTGCAGGGTGGGTGGGGATCTCACCAGATTCCTTTTGCTTCCAGGTGGCAGAGGCCATGAGGCAGATGCAAGAAAAGAAGAATGTTGGAAAAGTCATCCTGGTTCCTGAAGCACCGAAGGAAGAATCCAAAAAAGCAGAGAACTAAAGAAAAGAGATGTATGCAGATTATGAATTCATGGTTTAGCTCCCTGATCTCTTTGGGACCTGAAAATGGACAGATCAGTAGCTTCCATCTTCACCAGTACAAGAACATCATGGTTATCATTCAGATGAGGTTTGCATGCTCTTGTTGTGACTGACCCTTTGCCAGACATGCCTCCTGCTCTCTCTTTTGAAGGCTGTTCATTTCGTACGGTTTTCTAATCACTTGTTTCTCTACTGAATTTCCAAACTGACCTTATTTTTCTCACAGTGCAGCTGAAGCTTCCAGGCAGTGGGTGACTAACAACTGCACAGCCTGTCACTGTAAAGTCATGGCCAAATGTACTGTAGCAACTGCCAAGTATCTCTGCAGAAACTGAGCCCTGATGAAGTGTTCTCACTGTCACCTTTGTGAAGCCTGTTCAGCAGAGAATTGGCCAAATGTAGGGTGTTTCCTCCACAGCCAAAGGAAAGCACAGCTGGCCTCGTTTAATTCAAGCAGGGATTTCTCTTCCATTCACACTAGCCCTGCTCTTTCCCCTCTGCTTTTGTAGGCCACTAACACAGTCAGATAGTAACAACTCCCGTTGTCTTTGCCTTGACCATCGTGGTTAATTTGGGGTGTGTGGCACACCATGCTTAATTTGCAGTTACTTCTCTTTGCAGTCAGCAAATACCCTGACAGGCTGAGCTGGGCTGTGTCTCAATACAGAAGAAAAGTTTCAATTGGGTAACTTGATCTTGTCCATTTTCTATTTCCAAACTGGACAGAGAGATCTGAACTGTGTCTGATTCTTGGAGACCATAAGGACTCAACTGTGTCAAACGACTGGAACAATTGATGTTGGCTCTGTGCTTTATTATGTTGGGCTCCAAGTTGCTATTGCTAAGGCTAAACTTTACCCTCCTGTTTGTGTTTCCAAGGGCTGCAGTGTTGAATTGGACTTCATTGGGATGAGAACACTCACACCAGCTTGGGGTTCAGTGCTGCAGTAGGGCTTGACTCTTCTTCCTGTGAATCTTTGACTCATGGGACCCTTGGGCTCTCTTCCAGCACTGAGGGTTTAGGAGCTGACTGTGGTGTTCCTCCTATAGCAGAACTTTGTTTCTCTTCTGCTTTTCTTCTGTGCATTTGAAAATGGAGCTGTGCAGAGACCCAAGCCCAGTTCTGTGAGCACCTTGAGTCCTGGATGGTGCTGTGCTTCCCACTGGACCCTGCTTGTAGTCCCAGGCAACTCTGGTGCTGTTGGTACTTGCTTTTGAGGCTTTGTCATGGACTGTAGGTGCTGTGGGATTTTAGGCTTCATTTTGGATTTGAAAAGGTAAACCCAAGGGCACCAAGAAGAGCTGCTCATCATGGAAGAACTCAGGCTTCAGGAGCAAAACCTTGCAACCAGAAGTCCTGCTTAACCAACCCCCAGGCAGGGCCCAGGGCCCAAGGAGGGCGGGTGCAGGGCCCCACACACAGCCCCCTTGGCCCCTGAGAGAGCCCACGCAGCCCTGTGCAGGGGAGGAGTGTGGCTTCTTCCTCAGCCTGCTCTGTCCTCCAGCAGGGCTCCTGTCTATCAGTGCAGCTCGTAGTTCAGGTGCTTGGGCTCAGTCCAAAGTTCTTTAAAAATGCGTAGGCACAGCTTGCCTGGCTAACTTTACATATTGAAACAACCCTGTTCCCTACAACCTCAGAGGAGTGCTGGAGCCCTCTCACAGATCCTTGTCAGTTCATCTCTTGAACTTCATAAATATGGGCTGATGGAACTCGCAAGCACAACTTCTTATCTTTCTGAATCCAAAATCTTGCTGCTTCTTTCAATCTGCCCTGCCATGCTAATTTAGATTAAATCCAACAGTGTTTAATGCTGCTTTACTAGGTCTGACAACAGGACTGTCCAAATTGCTGAAATGGAAAGTCTGGACCTGTTCCTCTGAGAAACTGGACCTTACCTTGATGACAGAGCAGCATGCTCAAATGGCACCCAACCCTGCACATCTTCAGGTTCTACTCACTGGTGAAAAGGAAAACTATCCCAGTGTGTTTCACAGTAACATCCTCTCCCTGCTTTACTCTTGGGTCAAGCACGTGCTCAGTGCCTTACATGGATGGCCTTGGGTTGGGTGGTGTGGCCCAGGAGCCTCACAGCTTCCTGTCAGACCCCCCGACCCCCAGGAAACAGCATCTCAGTGCCTTCTGCTACATGACTAGGAAGTCACTGGGGCCTTTTCCATTCTGGCCAGGTATATTGCCAAAATCCTGTTTTGACTCTTGCTAGCTCTCTTCTGTGAACACTGGTGATGTCATTGGAATTTCTGTGAACAAGCTGTACTCTTCCCAGGTGTTCTAGCCTTTCCAGGGCTGTCCTGGCAGTTCTGTGCACCCCAGTCCAGAAGACCTGTTGTAGAGCCCTTGTCTCCCCCAGGGTGGCTGTTTGGCTCCTGGCAGTCCTCGAGTGAGGCTTTATCTGCTGCCCTGGCCTTGGCTCTCTGGGAACAATCCCTGTTCCTGTATCTGCTCACGTGTCTTCTGCATACAAATTCCTGAAGCCCTTATCGGGGCAGGAAGAATGCCAAGCAGTTACTGTGTGTTAGAATTCAGCACTGGCTGTTTTGTGTCCCTTGGTAGCAACAGTGTTTTCTATAGAAAGACCAAGATTAAGTGTAACCTTGCTCTCCTCTGCCCCTGCTCGATGCTCTGCTCTAGGCGGGTGCTGTTGGTTGTTTTTTGGTTTTGGTTTTTTACTTTTTTTTTTTTATGGGACAGTAGGTATAGAATCTACGTAAAACAACTTCAGGGGTCTTAATCAAGTTAACCAGCAGGTTTGTACACAAGGACCAAAGCAGAAAACCAAAAACAAACCCTAGTATAAAAATCATTCCACTCAAGGTTGCTTGTTTAGGGCAAAGTCGTGCTAGTGAGGAAGTGGGAGATTCCTGTCCTTAATCACGTGTGCCATTCCAGCTATCAGAAGTGCAATTTAATGTTTATTTTACTGATTGTCTGGCTCTAAGGTTCTCCCATGAGGAGTACAAGTGGAAAGTGTGAGTAAGGGGTTGATGAGCAGAGGAGGGGTCCCCGGCCCTGCCTGCCACAGGGGGCTCGGCATGGGGTGCCTGTGCAAGTGCCTCTCCTGTCATTGCTGCAGTGGCCTCCCAGGCTGGTGCTGCTGGTATTGCATAAAGGGCAACTCCTTTGCTTCACCAGGCAGCTGTTGCCACGTTTTTGACTCTTTGGTTTCTCCAAAGCTTCCTTACGTTGCATGCTGACCGCAGGAGGGGAAGGGAGCAGAGGCGGCCTCCACTCGGATGGAGGAACACAGCCCATGCCAAGTACTGTGGGAAGGAGTTTGGCTGTACATTTTGTTTCAGACACCTGTGTTAAACTAGAATTGATTGACCAGAGACAAATAAGAAGCACTGTGGGTCTTAGGCTTCAGCTGGTGCAGAATTCTGGCCCGCTGACAGCTGCTATCATAGGTGTTACACCACGGGTTGCCTGAAGTCTCTGGTGTGCTGAGCCCTCGTGATGGCAAAGTGTGACTGGCAAGTAGTACATGAGCATGATGTGAAACACATTAGACTCTGAGTGAGCCTCTTACAACATACAGTCTGGTCTGTACTGTCTGAGTCATGTTGATTTGCAGATATGTGATATGAGTGATGCTCATCCTACGGACACATGGAAAATCTTTGTTTAAAAATATATATTCTGCTTTGTACGTGTAACCAAGCTGGACAGAAAGGAAGTGTGCCCCTGATGTTTACATGATTATGTGTAATGCTCCTCTCTCAAATGTTACCATATGCCTTATGTGTTTCAAATGGTAATTAAAAGCATAACAAAACCGTCCATGGTACACTGCTCAGGTTTCTGTTGGCATGAACCCTCTGCCCTCAGCTTGGCCTCTGGACAGGTTCAGTTGATAAAGTGTGACTCTCCCAGCATGAGGAGGTGCCTCTGCTCTGGAAGACAACTATTAATTGTTGCTCCTAACACGCTGTTCTGGAAGGCAGCTATGGTGATTTTTGTTTGTGAAGCCCTTAGCTGAGCTCTGCCCTTTGTGTCTGAGGTGTCTCTGTAGCCAAGTGGGACTGAAGGAGGGTGCCTGGGCTGAGGGTAAGACAAGCCATGAACAACCACTACTGAACGTGAGAATAAATCCTTTTTATTTATGTTTCTCCACTTAGAGACTGTGCCTGGGAGGCAGCTGTTGCAGGTGCTGAAAGCTGTTAATGTTCTCCCCAAGAGAGCACCAGGTCACCTGCTGGCCCCAGAGCAGGTGCTGGAGAGGGGCTGAAGCATGAGGCTGTCTGCTGAGGCATGAAGAGCTGACACTAATGACAGCTTATCTCTGGCCCTGGCTCTGGTGGCAGGAGGTGGTGGTACTCTGGCCTGTAGGAGGTGGAAGGTACTTCCAGAAGCTGGGGCTGGACTAGGCACAGGCTCCTGCTAAGGTTTGGGTCGTGCTGCTGAAAGCCACACAGGGCTCAGCCTGAAATCAGCTGAAATCAGGTGTGTAACTGGCTGGCAGGACACACAACCAGGAGGAGCTGGAGTTTCTAGGAAGTGCTGATCCACACTGAGGCCTCTGTGGGGCAGGGACGGAGGTGCTGCTGTCGCTGATGTGCAGGTTTCTGGCTACCTATGGGGACACAGGAGCTCCTTGGATAAACACCTGCTTTTTCTCGAGCTGTCTCTGTTAAGCTGCAGTTTTGTCAGCAGGAAAGGAAGGCGAAGCAAAGTCCTGGGCTGTGGCCATGGGAGTCTCATGCAATGCCCAGTTTCTTCAGAACTGTGCGGACCTCCCGGAGATACTGGGCGTCCGGGTAGCCGTTCCTGTGGAGCAGAGGGGGAAGTGCTGTAAATCCTGCTGATGTGCCAAAATCACAGAGGGGGGAGCAGCAGTTTGGTTTTGCCCCAGCCCTTCAGCAGGGGCTGAGGGTGGAAGTCCTGCTCCTGGGAGCTGCTTACACCTGCAGGCACAGCTCGCACCCAGTGCTTGCTCCGGAGCCCTGTCACGGGAAAGGCTGTAAGTGAACAGGGCCTGGAATTCCTGTCTGTGAGGAATTTACAGGTGTGGGATGGACAAGGGCTTTTGCTCTAGCTGGAGGGTGCCAGGGGTAGTCTGCCATACTGCCCTGCGAGCTGAAGCAAAGGGAGGCACCAACTCTGCCACTGTGGGAGCACGGAAGAGCCACCCCTGCCAGGATTTCCTGAGCCCATGGTTCTCCTCCTCTAATTACTAAAACAACCACAACCATACCCAAAACTTAAGATGAGCTGGGCCATACCTGGCTTTGCCTCCACCAAAGGAGGTTTTGTGTGGGATAAGGCCCCATGTCACTCTTTCCTCTCCATTGCAGGACTTGATCTGGAATGTCAGTCCATGCTCAAATGCTTTCTTCAGCAGCATTGCTGTCTTCTGCCCTTCCTTGTTGTCAGGTAGGAAGGCACAGAAATGCCCCCCTTTGTAAGACTGTCCTGGGCGAGGGTCCCCAACCTTAGAACAGGAATAAGATGTTTTAAACAGTGGCTGGAGTGCTGTGCCTCTGAGGGGACTTCTAAGATTTGTGCCAGCTTGAGAGATACACCAGTGACCATGTTCCCCAGGGGCTGATAGTCACTGTCAAATAAAAACAGATCATACTTGCTCCTCTTCAAAAGCAGCAAGCTGCTCCCAAACCTGGTGTGAAGCTTTTTGCCTTCCCCAGGTTAATACCTCTGCTGCTTTCCACATGAGGTAGGGAGCTGTGGCTGCCCTTTCCCCCCAGCTACACGCACACACACTTGCCCTCACCCCAACCACCCTGACAGACCCCCTGTGTGTGCTGTGGTGGGATGGGGAAGCCCCATGGTGGGTACCTACCCCCTGCACGCCGTCAGGGATACTGTAAGCAACTTGAAGCGTCAGGTCTCGATAGTAGCCGGGCAGGCTCTGAGATAGAGAGGAGATCTTGAATGTCCCCGGGATCTTGGGACTGGGGGCAGCTGAGGAGAAGCTGCAGCATGCTGGCCTCACACTGTCTGCTGCAAAACACGTCCTGCACAAGGCATGACCACAGGGGCCCTGGCAGGTCACCCCTGAGCCCTGGCAAGCATCACACCGGCCCAGAGGAATTGTGCTGCTTTCCTGTCCAAGGCTGGAGTCTCCTCTCTGCTGTGATGGGAGGTCAGGCTCCTCCTGCTCACTGCTCCTGCCCTTTGGGAGCTGTGCCCTTCCCTGGCCCCTGGGCTCTGCTGCAGGTGCCTGTTGGGCCGCAGCTGGTGGCAGCTCAGGAGCCGTGGCCCTGTACAGCCAGGTGGGCAGGGAGTGAGGAGCCCCCTCAGCTGCAGGGACTGGGGAGCGCAGCTGTCCCATCGCTTCATTGTGGCCTCCTCTGCTCTTGCCTTTGTCTCTTGCAAACTGGAATCTGTCTGGCAAAACCTGTTTTAGCCGGGCGATGTCAGACTCCCCCAGGGACAATTTTGTCTTCAGCTGTTCCTGGGACTCCTTCAGACCAGCAGGACTTGGCTTATCCCCCGCAGCAGGGTTCAGAAGGCTGCTTCCTCCTTGCCCAGTCCCAGAATCAGCACGGCCATTGGCCTCCTCCTGCCCCCTCGCCTGCTGGAACCTCCAAGGACTGGGGGACCTCTTTTCCTCGGTTTCTGGTACCCAGGAAGCCCTGAGCATATCATTGGGGACTGCTTGATTGCTGATGTTCAGGTGCTGCAGGCCCATCTGGAGGGACTCCAGGCTACTTGGAAGGGCTGCATCCGGCACTGTGTCCTGGCTTCTACTTGGCTGGATGACACTTGATTGCCCTGTACTCTCTGGTCCTGGAGACACAGATGAAGACTTCAGGGCACGTAGCCTCCTGGAAGAAAACACGTGGAAGGCTTCAGTCACTCCTGGCAGCATTTCCTTGGGGTAAGCAAGATATAGCTTGTACTTGTCTTTGTGGAGTCCAACCTGGAGGGATTTTCCTCGCAAGAGGCTGCACAGTTCACTCAGGGCACTGTCATCTGGACCATCTACAGCAAGCTCTGAGTAGCTCAGACTCTGACACACCAGGTCAGGGCACTTCTGCACAAGAGCTTCCACCTGCCATTTAGCCTGGAAGAGCCTGCTCCTGTCCTCTGCCTGCAGTGTCAGCACTGCGCAGTCCCCAGCACGGTGCTCCGAGACCTGCACCTTCCCCCCCCTGCACAGCTTGTCGATAGTGACACGGCAGGTGTCTCTCAGGTAAGACCACTGCAGAAAGTCCAGGCTCATTTCCTCACTCACCCTGCTGCTGCCACTGTCTCGGGACTTGTTGCTTTCCTCTGACCTCGGCAGGGAGAAGCTGTTGGACCGGCGCAGCAGAGGCCTGGATGCAGAGGGTTTGGAGTCTAAAGCAGAAGAGGTCCTTGTCACATCAAAGGTGCTGGAGGTGCCAGTGGGGGAATGGTGCCCAATGGGACCTGAGCCTTTAGAGTCCCCAGGATGCTGTGAAGTGCTCTTTTCTTTGCCCCCAAAGGACGACAGCACCCTGTGTCCTGGAAGCCTGACAGCTCCTTCGACATGGTCCCGTTCTGTGGGGTCGTTCTGCTGAGGCTCTGCTGCTGACCCCAGAACCTCACCTGCTGTAGGGACAGGAGGCTGATACTGCTGGGTCAGTGCTGTTGGGTCACTCAGACCAGGAGCATCTGATGAGTGTTTCCTGGAAAGCTGCACCTTTCCCACTGGCAGAGAGTCCTGATTCAGCAAGAGGCCCTGGCCAGCCTGAGACCTGTCAGCTTTCAGGGCACTGAAGTTGGCAGCTAGCTTAAGCTCACCTTTCAGCTCTGGCCTGCCTGAGCTGAGCTTTGTCACTGAGGAGTCCACAGGCACTTTGGGCAGATGTAGTGGAGCCTCTGTGGTGCCGGAGGCTGTGGGGTGTGAGGGCTGGTTGCTGCTCAGCACATCAACTGTGTGTGCAGCACCTCTCCTGGTGATGGAATGCTGAAGGTACTGCTTGGCCTGGGACACATCAATGAGGTTTCCAATAAGATAAATCTGCTTCGTGTCCTCGTGGCAAAGCAACTGGGGATACAGCTTCTGCAGCTCGCGTGTCAGAGCCCTGAGTGCCTGGCTGTCCATTCCCAGCCCTCTCTTGGGGATCTTCTCCTTGCGCAGGCTCACCTCCAGCTGCTGGTAGAGCTGCTGCAGGGCCAGGCGGGCCTCTCGCAAGGCCTCCATGTCCCCAGACAGACCTCCAGATGGCTGGAGGTACAATATGGTGATGCCATCGCTGGTAACATCCACCACATCCACGCGATGCTGGCGCAGCACACCTTGGTACTTGGCAGCACAGAACCTCTGCATGTACAAGTAGATGTCCAAGTCCATCATTAGAGAAAATTCCTCTAGCTGTTCCACAGCTTCCCCATCCACTGGGCCCCGAGGTGATGGGATTTTAGCTGTCATTTCACACTCCTGGTCCCCATTTGGCAGCTTTGCTGTCTCTTCTGCTGACTCAGTGGAGTCAGGCACTTGCTGGTGATCATGCATTCCCGTCTCTTTGGCCCCACGGCTGGAATCTGGCAGGAGGATCTCCCCAGTGGCTTTGCTCCTGAGGTTCAGGCTGCCCAGCAGGTCTCTGCTGAAGGCCTGCAGCTCAGAGAACGGGCCCTGGACTATGCAGTGTGTGTTTTTAGAATCGAAGTTGAACTGCACATTGCTGTAGCCCTTGTGCAAGTCCCTCAGGAGGGTTTTGCCAGTAGGAAGCTTGCCATAGTCAATTATCATGCACGCACGTATGAAGATCTGCAAGTAGATAGCAAGGGAGTGAGAGAGCAAGGACCAAAAATAACCCCCCTCCAAGGCACAAGAGAAGGTAAGTGCACCTGGCCCCTGTATTATTATGACAGAAGAGATGACCAGTCCTCCATCTCTCTCCCTCAGCATCTGGCTTTCAAGAGAGATGGAGCCTGATACAGGCAGGACCGAAAGACCCACACTAAGCAACTCCTCAACCCTGTGCACTTGTCAAAAGCTTTCTGCAACCAAGGAATGAGAGGGGGGAGTCACACAGAGATGTGACTGCATTTCTACACACTGGGAGCTCTCCAGACAGCCAGTACCTCATCGGGGCTCAGCTCCTCAGTGTGCAGGGTCACCTCCAGTGGGTACTGCATCCCTCCGATCGCCAGCACGTGGTCCTTCAGCTTCAGGATCCTCTGGGCCACTGGTGGGAAAAGCCACCCGAACCTGCGTCAGCCCAGCTGAGGGGCAGCAGCGGGGCCGGGAACGGTGGGACGGAGCCCCCGAGGGTCCCGCGGCCCGTTACCTTCCGGCGCCTCGAAGGTGATGAGGCCGCAGGGCGGGGGCCCGGGCAGCATCCGGACCTCGGCGATGTCCCCGCCGCCGTTGCGGGAGCGCAGGAAGTGGATGGTCAGTTTGTCGGCCACCCTGTCCGGAGGCAGCTCGGCGGGGAGGCCCCGCACCCGCACCGTGCGCCCCGCCATGCCCGCGGGGAGCGGCCGCGCCCGCCGGGCCCTGCGACACCGGGGAGCCTCCCGGGAGCCCCAGCGGCGGCTCCCCCGCTTCGCCGCACCGGGCCCTCGCCCGCCCCGTCACACCCCGGCCCTGCGGCCCCTGCCCGGCCCCGGCCCCGCTGCCGCAGGGAAACGAAAGCGAAAGCGGGGCCGCCCCGCCCCGGCCGGCACCTCCCCGGGCCCCGCGGGACGGCCCGGCCCCACAGAGCGCGGCCCGGGGGCCCGGCGCCGCCGCCCCCATCCCGGGAAGGGCCCAGCCCCCCGACGGCTCTTGCATGCAGCTCCCGGCCCGGCCCGACCCCAGCACGACAGACACGGTGCTCTCGCCAGATGCTTTAATTCTCGCCGTGCCGGGGGGCACGCGGAGCTCCACAATCTCGGCTTGGCGGGGATGGCCAGGACTAGCCCTGGGATGGCCAGGACTAGCCCGTGTCCTCCACAAACACCGCCCTCCCCGTCCACCCTGCTGGGACGTAGGCGAGGGCATCCACCTCCCCGCCGCCGAGGCTGGCCTTCTGGAAGTGGATCTCCAGGGTGTCTCTCATGGACTCATCAAACAGCACATCGGGAATGCCAGAAAGCAGGACAGTCCTGGGACAGCAGGAGGGCTGGAGCTGGACAGACAGGGATGAGCTGTGTGGTGGAGTAGGGAGAGGGGCTTCAGGAGCCCCCCACCTGTGCTGCCTCAGCACAGGCTGGCAGGTGCTGCTTGCACAGGGTTCGTGCATTTACCTGCAAGTTGGTGATGTCTCCGTTCATGTATGGTGATATTTTGACTTTGTATTTTTCTCCCAAAATAGGAACCTCGATGTATCCTCTCTCAATTAGCAGCTCTGCGACTGAAGATGGAGAGGAAAGCCCTGAACTACCCAGGCCCCAGATGAGCTCCAAGGGAGGTTATGTCCCTGGCATAGGCACCAAGGCTGACACTGCCCAACTCATTGTCAAGCTCATCTACACCAGCATAGTCTCAGGGGAGGCAGGACAACCTGGGCTCACTATGCCTTCCCTGTTCCTCAGACACAGCTACATCTGCCCTCAGGAGATGACCCATTTCCCTCCAGAACAGGCTGGGCTGCTCCACCCTTGCCAGCCGCCCAAGCTCAGCACACCCCACGCACCTCCATCCTCTCTGAAGGTCAGCACCACCTGGCGAGAGTCTTCCTGGAACTCCCTGCTCTCCACCTCACTGCCCCCATTCTTTTTCTTGCTGAAGAAGAGCTCCAGCTTGTCCAGCAGTGCATAGTCAGGGATGTCCCCCTTGGGCAGGTCAGACACAATGATGCTCCTGCTGCTCTGAGTCAGCCTGATCTGTGAGTGGCACAGGCCATTCAGTGCCAGAGCAGGACCAGCCCCAGAGCTCAGGGGAGCAGCACTGAGTGGGGCTGGTAGCAGTGCCCTGGTGGTAGCAGTGCCCTGGTAGTGGCAGACTCGAGCAGGGGGGAGCATTGTGCCCAGGGCAGCTCTGTGGTGTGGGATGCAGCAGGCTCTCAGGCCCTACCTCCAGGGCAGATGGCAGCAGTATCTCCACAGGTGCTGCCTGCACTTGCATTCTGCACTGGTCAAGGTCCTCCACTTCCTCCCAGCAGCTCAGCTTCACCACGTGCTCTTTCACCTCTATGATCCTCTGGGCCACTGCAAGCAGAGAGAGTCCCCAGCACAGGGCAGTGACTGCCTGCTCCCAGTAGTCTGTGGGACAGGACAGAGCAGGGAGAGGCCCCAGCACAGGGCAGTGACTGCCTGCTCCCAGTA
>NW_016690409.1:868139-899290 GCF_001604755.1 Lepidothrix coronata | reverse complement strand
GGACAGAGCAGGGAGAGGCCCCAGCACAGGGCAGTGACTGCCTGCTCCCAGTAGTCTGTGGGACAGGACAGAGCAGGGAGAGGCCCCAGCACAGGGCAGTGACTGCCTGCTCCCAGTGCTCTGCAGAACAGGGCACAGTGCCAGCAAGGCTTCAGGGAGGACCCCCACACAACACAGGTGGAGGGGCAGCACCGAGCCCTGGAGGGAACACAGGGCAGGCCCCAAAGTGATTGAGCAGGACACCAGGCCAGGGCAGTGCTCTTCTCACACTTACCCTCTGCCTTCTCAAAGGTGATGAGAGCTGAGCCCCCTGGCAGAGGGTAGCGGATTCGTGGGGTGAGCATCAGTTTGTTCATGTCGTCCTTGTTTGCTGCAAGTCCCTTAAACACCATTTTCTTCTCTGGCAAGCCAGACTGCATCTAGGTTCAAGTACAGACAGCACCTGGAGGAGACCAGACCCTGCACAGGCATGTCTCAAGCTCATGGCTCAAAATAAACAGCTGGAGAGCCTCAGAAGAGTCTCTCATAGGGTCTGGCTGTGCCTGGAGTCCCAAAGCCATGACTGGAGCTCCTGGCTCTGGAAAGGAGCCACCTGTCAGCAGGAGCTGTGCCAGTCATCACACAGTGCCCAGCTGCATTTGCTCGCAGCCTCTCTAGTCAGGCTTGCACTCTTGCCAGCAGACCTGAGCACCCACACACACTCTTACCATCACAAGATCACCCTGGGGGACCCTCTTCAATTCTTCCAGTTTATTTTTCAGGACCTGCTTCTCCTTCATCAATCTGGTGTTCTCCTCCTGTGCTGCAAAAAGCTCCATCTGGAAGGAAGGAAAGAGGGGGCAGTAAGGGAACACCAGGACATGAGGGGCTGCAGCACACTTCTCATTCTGAGCACAGCCCTATTCTTGGACACAGCTTCACCCACACCATTTTCCTGCTCTTGACTGCCTGCAGCCCTGCCCTGGCTCCTTGCCCTTGAGGACAGCTCTGCCTTCACTGCCATGGCACTGCCTCACTTCCCAGCACAGGCCTGTTTCCTGTGAAACCTCCACCAGACCCAGAGCAAAGCGATCTCAGAGCAGTGAGCTCCCCTCCACCACCCACACCTTTCCAAGCCAAAGGCACATCCTCTGAACACCAACCTGGTGGGCTCTCTCTTCACCTCTGTTTAAAGACATTTGATGTTCAAGAATTTTATGCAGTACTTTTCCCTCTTTCCTCAGCTCTTGTGTCCTTTGCTCTGTAGCTTCCTTGGCCGTTTGTAGCTTTACACAGTCTTGCTCCAGAAGACTGTAAAGCTCCTGTGAGAAGCACCATCGGACAGTAAGACCCCGCAGACATTGTGCCACCCAACTGGCCACCCAGCCCCGGCACAGGCTGCTCCTTTGGGAATGAGCCCGGATCCCAGGACAGGCTCTCTTCTCCACGGGATTAGCCCTCTCCACTGCCTCTGGCTCATAGTCCAAGAAAAGACACTCGATCTCACGGCCAGGGCCGACTGGGCAGATCCCGGGGCGATCCCGGGCGGTTGGGATCCAGCCGATCAATCCCCTCTCCTGGACGCACCTTGAACTGCTCGATCTCCCGCCGGAGCTGCTCGGGGCTCTCCGGGCCGTCTGGATCCAGCCGATCAGTCCCCTCTCCCGGACGCACCTTGGACTGCTCGATCTCCCCCCGGAGCTGCTCGGGGCTCTCCGGGCCGTCGGGTAGCTGGACGAAGGAGTCCTAACCAGAGGAGGGGTCTCAGCCGCTCTGTGCCGGCCCCTCCGCCCCCCGCCCCGCAGGTCCCCGCGGCTCAGCTCCTCCTCACCTCTTCCGAGTCCATCCCCGCGGCGCTGGGGCAGCACGGACCGGAGCCCAGGGGAGCCCTCCCTGCCCGGGAGCCCCACGCCGGCTCCCTTTCGCTTTCGCTTTCACTTCCGCGGCACCGCCCCGCACCGCCCCGGCCGGAGGAAGGCACGGACCGCCCGGGTCCCCCGCCACGGCCCCAAACCCCGTCAACCAACCCCGGAACTCGCCTCCCCCAAGCACCCGACTGTCCTGCCCGAAACCGACCAGGAAATAAACACCTGAATAAATACGTACACAACCTCTTCCTGCCCTCCTCTTGGGTTTAACAACCCGAGCTAGCCCCTGTTCCCCTCTCAGGTGGCCAAAGCCAGCACCCACTCCGTTCAGGAACCAAAAATCCAACACCCTCAGGTTGGTCCCCACATGAATCACCCTGCACTCAGCAGACACTTGGAATCATCCATTCACCTTCCCTCTTCCACCCCTTTTCTCGCACAGGAATCATCACAGTTTTGGGAATAAGAGATTTCCAGTGTGGCAGGAATGACACCAACCTACAGGTGCAGGAGAGAAGAGCAGCCCTGGCCCCACCCAGTGCAGGAGGCACCCCAAGGCAGTCCCAGAGGCGACATCTGCACCCTTGGCTCAGGTGCTGACACTCACCTGGACAGCCATAGCTTTCCAGCTCTTAGAGACACACAGCAAGCACAACCATACCACAGAGACCACTGCTTTTTTTTTTGAATAACAAAACAACATGGTTTTTAATAAACATTTATTGATGCAACCTTGTTACACCCCTAGAATCGCAGCTTCTGGAAGAACCACTTGTTCTTGCCGGTTTTGTACCTGGAAGAGAACACAAAGGTTAGAGAAGGCTCTGTACCAGCAGGTAACAGAACCAAACCTGCACCTGAGCTGTCCCAGACAGACAGGAAGCAGCAACCAGCTTACTCAGAGACAATTCACTTGGTCTCTCCAGCCTAGGCTGCAACTAGACCTGCTTTAAATATTGAAACTCTAAGGGAAGCAAAGGCCAACTTCCAGATTCCTCATGAAGGACACCCACCACTCCCATGGACACAAGCACAGGACATGGACATGGCCATCCTGCTGGACACCTTGCATGGAGGGCAGTAACCAGGAGCTGCCCTCAGAGAACAGCGCAGGGGCTGCCTGAAACACCCTGGGTCTGAGGCTACACAGCTCCTTCCTCTGAAGGAGCTTCTGAACAGAAAACCAAAAGGGATCGGTAACCCAAGCACTCCTAGGCAAACCATAAGCACTACCCCAGGCCACTCAGCCCACTGACAGAGAGAGAATGGATGAACTGGCAGGGGGATGCCAGAGCATCCATTGGCACCTGAAAGGCCCTGCTCACACCTGCACAGTGCTGCACACACACAGTGCTGCACACACGGACAAGTGAGAAGGAACATGCTCACCAGACGTGCACGCAAGGAAGCTGAGGCACAAGTGCCAACCTGGGGACTCACAGGCTGTGGCACAGCCACCCAAGTCCTTGCCCTGGGGACAAGGACCAACACCACTGAAGAGACAAGAACCCAGCTCACCTTTCCTCAAATTTCACCTTGGCTTCGCGTCTCGCTTTGCGTTTCAGAGCGGGGTCCCTGAACACGTCCTTATTGACCACTGTTTTGTCCAGGGGAATATCCACAGAATACCTAGGCAAAAGAACAGCATGGTTTGAAAGGGCCACAGTACCTGGCACAGGGCTGAAAACCGAGCAGGGAGCCAAGAGCAGTCTAACTAGTGCCAGGTGAAGGGGCTAGAGCTCTTAAAGCCTACTCAGTTAAGGAATGACTGGACCACTAAAGGATCCCCAGTTCAACCTATAAAGAAAACAGCCAACTGCTTCCTGAGGGATGCACAGCTCTGTCCAACGTGCTGCCTGGGAGCTGCTCCGAGAGCTCCAGGGCACAGGGAGAAATGGCTCTGCCAGCTCCAGACAGAGCTGTTTCAAATGCTCATCTGCTGACACTCCCTGGAAGGTTCCTGTGGCTAAATTAAGAGCCAGCTGCCTCATTCCAGAAGTCAGTATTTCCCCTCAACCTCAGACCTCCAACTCCTTGTTTTTGCAGAGCCCGAGCCTCATGTTCACTCAGCCACGACATTAACAGCCCCAGTGACTCTGGGCGTTCACTAGAGCACACGAGAACCGCGATCCCCAGATGCAGCCGAGACTCCTCCAGCCGACACTGCCGGCAGCAGCACTGTCGGGGCCGCACTCACCGGGTGGGCATCAGATGGTTGTAGTTGTAAACCTTCACGAAGGACTTGATCTTGGACCTCTTCGCGATCTTCTTCTTGCCCATGGCAGCCGTCACCTTGCGCGGGTAGCGGTCGATGCCGGCCACCAAAGCGTGGCTGTACGGGCGGTCCGAGGTGCCATCGTCGATGTTCTGAAACACACGGGCCGCAGCGGCGGTGGCACCGCGGGGACTCCGCCCCTGCCGCCCCCTCGGACCCCGCTCGCCCGGCACGACCGCGAGGAGCCGCGCCCGGAGCGGCCCCGCCGGATCATCCCCGCGCTCACCTTGACGATGACGGCCTTGCGCCCCGAGTAGCGGCCGGCCAGCACCAGCACCACCTTCCCCGGTTTCATGAACTTCCCCATCTCTGCGGACACAGCAGCCGGCAGTCAGGCCGAGCCCGCGCCGCGCCCCGCCCGCCGCACCCGCGGATGGCGGCGGATCCCGCGCCCGGCCCCCACTCACCGAGGCTCCGCCGCGATGGCGCCCAGGCCGGAAGAGGAAGCTGCGGCCGCGCCCCGACCTTTCACGGCGCGATCGCGTCAGTTCCGGCGCGACACCGGGAGCCGCTGCCGGCACCGGGCACGGCGGGGCCGGTGTGTCTCCGCCCCCCATCCCCGGGCACGGCGGGGGCCGCGTAACGGAGCCGGTAACGGACACAGCACACGGCACGGTGGCGGGCTCGGCCCACACGCACTACAGCGCTATTTAATACACCCCGCGAGACACCGGGCCGTGCTGGCCCTTGCACAAAAGCCTGGAACAATTTGCTCGGACCGTTGGACAAAGCAGCCTGGCAGCCCGAGAGACGCGGGTTGCGGAGCTGCTGGAGGAGACTCTGGAGCCCCAGGGCACCTGTGTATCTGCCTCTGTCTTCTACATCCACCTTGGAGAGGGCAAGTCCCGTGCGACTGGGCAGTCCCCGAGGTGCCTCAACACCTGCCAGCCTCGCTCCTCCATGAGGGGTCTCGTGGGTACATCATGTGGAGCACAGACGGTGAGAAATAACCACACAGGAGCTTAGCTGCAGGTCCCCTCTGCCACCCACCCCAACACTCACTGGCACCTGGGCAAGGCAGTTTTGCCCCTGAGAGCAGCAGGGCTGGGGTAAGGAGGTGCTGCCCATCTCACAGCCTCCAGCAGCTCTGCAGGGACAACCTTGGACAACACACACTTCCAGCATCACGACACTCTAAGACTTCCCTAAAAGCAAATATCAAAGAGACAAAGTTGGGTCTTACAAAAGCCAGGCTTCTTGAGCCCAACAGCTGCCTACTCGTGGAAAATGGATGATCTACAATAAAAACACATCAAAAAGCATCTTTGATGTTTTTCAGCTGCCGAACAGCCAGATCAACCGGGAGGCTGAACTTCAAGTTGCTCAGGCGGCTGAGGAGGGTGAGTGCGCTCTCAAAACCCGTGTTGGCCATGTAGCTCCAGGGCTGGTAGTGGGACTGCACTAGAGCTCCAGACTTGCAGATGAGGTTGAGCCAGGAGACCAGGCGCTGCTCGTTCAGTGCCATGCACACCAGCGCCTTCAGCTCTGAGTCCGCGCTGCGCTTGAAGGGGCCGTGCTCCGTGAGCACCGTGTGGATGGCAGCCAGCAGGCTCTGCTTGGGGGTGGTGGCCACTGCTCCTGTCACAGGCAAGGCGAAGGACTGGGAGAGCTTGCGAGCCGGGGATTCCACGAAGGCTTGTCCGTTCTTAGCATTGTAATACTTGACAAAGAGCTCCCAGGGGTGCATGGTCCGCGGCGAGGGGGTGAATGCAGGGATCAAGCACGCAATGGGTGCCAACACCAGGCTCATGCCAGGGGAAGAGGCGTAGAGCCCGTGAGCCATCAAGTCCCGCAGAGCGACCGTCAGCTCCCTGCGCACAGCCAGAGTCAGCTCGTCTCTGCCTCCCAGGGGAACGTCCTGCAGCTCAGAGCAGACAACCTGCTCTGCCTGTTGGTGTTTCAAGGCGAGCTGCCTCACCCGCTCCACCGACAACTCCAGTTTCTTTATTAAGGGGGAGAAGTCCTTGTTGTCTTGGTCCTTCTGCCAGAAGGTGCGAGGGATCTGACCTGTGGCACAGCCAAACTGGCTGACAGCAAAGATCTGCAGCACAGCCAGCACACGGCGCATGAGCTGCAGGCCCGTTTCTCGCATCCTTTTGGCATCTTCTGGGTTCACTGACCAGGTTAGAAAAGAGAAAAACATATTCTCATTAAGGAGTCAACAGCGCTGCTTGTTCATACACACAAAGGGAGTGTAAATGTCTGCAAATTCCATCAGGCCAACATTCTGACTAGCAGCAGATCCCTCATGCTACACTACTTAGTTCCAGTAAGTTTGTGGGATAAGTAGGGAAGTCTCAAACTGAAGAACACTGGATCCCCCCAGCTCACAGTACCTGCTTACAGAGTTCAGAGCCTGAAGAGCATGAATTAGAGTGCATCAGACAGGGCTGCTCGGTCTGTCTGCGTTTTGCACTGTCAGCAGTCCCTTCTCTTCCTGACCCCTGCTGAGTACCAATCCCACCCTCTCTGCCACACGTTCAGGCCCTGTGACTACTATAAGGATCACATAGAGGGAGGGTAAAGGAACTGGACACAGGCCCTCAGCAGTGGGACTGGGAAAGTACAGAGACCAACTGCCAGGAAAAAGCAGAGTATGACTGGTTTGTGCCTGTCAAAGCTCCAGGGAGGGACAGACAGAACTGTGCTGGCAGTGCCAAGCCCAGTGGTACCCACCTCTGTTCCCAGAAGGCTGGGTGCTGGGTTTGTAGGAGCCCCCGCAGTCACAGTGTCCATCTTCCGCCTTTCCAGAGCTTCCAACTTCATCTACAACAAGGATTTCACACCATTATTTCACATTTATGAATTTCAGCTGTGCATACAGTATTAAGGTCAACATTCCTCTGACCTCTCTGGACCTCTTTTGCCACTCTATCCTTTCCCTCACCATCAGTTTAGAGAGATTTGTACTTTCCTGTGACCCAGGAGCTGTTTCCAACATCTGTGACCTCCCTCCTCATCACTGTGTCAGGGAATTACACAGCAATTCAGTCTGCTCATCCAAAACCTCATCACTGACCCTGAATGAAGTTGATGAACATTTCGAGGTCCCTTATCTGGGTCTTCAGTTGTTCCACCAGCTGCTCCTTCACCCTGGCTGGATTTACAATCTGTGCTATGGCAGCATCCACCCGCTGCCGCAGTTCCTCTGGAGAGAGCGTTGCAATATCTTCACTCAAGTCCATGTCCAGCTTCTTTATCAACTCATTTATAATCATCTGCAAAATACAAGTGAGCAGCATGATTTCACCATGTGGCACTGCTGCCCAGGATACTCCTTTCCCAGACACTCGCTTGGAAACAGGATGCCTCTGCTGCACAGAAATAATTGCAAAAGACACAGGACAGGTTCACATGTGTAGAAAAACTCCTGACATTATTTCAGCTGCTAGCAAGAAATACAGATTGATGACCACCTACAGTCTGTAATCCCTCACAAGGGCTAGGAAATACAGGAGGTTTTGTGAGCCTTACCCGTTGCCTTTCCATAACCACAGACTGTGGCAAAGAGTCATAGCTGCCCTCTTGGTAAGCAAAGGTCTCCAGGTCATCCAGCTGTGTCTTGAGCTGCAGGATCAGCTCTCTGTGCTTCTCCTTCTGGACCTCAATTTGTTCCTGCTTCTCTCGCTCACCCTGAAAAAAGTTACCAGTAAATCAAATTGAAGGCTTATTGTCATAGTCAGGCCCCAGAGAACAGGATCATGACATGAGGAATGTTTCCTGCAGCTCATGCACTTCACTAGCGAGTACTGCAAACCAGCCTGAGAAAGAAATGTGTCTAAGCACCAAGACGAGGTGACAGCCACATCACCTCATCTGACAGGGGAAGGAAAGTGCTTCTCCAGGCCTCCTGCACCCACACCCCATCCCACAAGGCTGGGATCCAGGAAGAAAGTGGCCAAATAACGTGTATGTAAATAACGTGTTTATATCACAGATCCTCTGACTCACCTGTGCCGTAGCTGGGAGTGGAGCGGTGACACACCACTCAGGGCTTTAGGGCACGTCCCTGCGAGCTGGCACCGAGTCAGCAGGGCCCTGAGTGTGTCTGGCACCGATCTCTGTGCAAACACCAGCACTGCGGGCAGCGCAGCTGCTGAGCCCCCGCCGGCAGCGCTAACGGGCTTCAGCCGGGACACGCGCACGTAGAGATGCCGGGGCGGGCAGCGCGGGGCCAGGAGCCACGGGACGCCGGTACCCGCGGCGCCGGTGCTCTCTGTGCCCAAACAAGGCCCCGCTCCGCCCGGCCGCGGGCACTCACCGGGGCGGCGCCGAGCCCGTGGGGCAGCGGCGCGGGGCAGCCGCGGAAGGCGAAGTCCTCGAGGTCGCGGAGCAGGCGCTGCTGCTCGGCCGGGCCGGCCCGGGCCACCTGCCGCAGCCGGAACTGCACCTGAGCGAAGTGCGAGGCGAGCGCCAGCAGCGCTCCGTGCAGCCGGCGCCGCTCGGCCCGCAGCCGCGGCACCGACTGCGGCGACCCGCCGCCTGCCACCTCGTCCTCGTCCTCCTCGTCCTCTTCCTCCTCTGCCTCCTCTTCCTCCTCCGCCGACACGGCGCCCACGGGCGCCCAGCGCTCGCCGGGGCCCAGCGGGCCGCCCTCCGCCTCCATGGCCGCCGCTACCGGCGCTGTGACACCGCCGCCATCTTGCCGACGCGGGGCGGGGCAATGGGCGGGGCCAGCGCGCCCCCTCGCGGCCCGGTGGGGCGGCCGCGGGTCCCCGGGGCGGGCACAGCGGGCGGTGACCGGGCCAGGGGTTGTCCGCGCTGTGCCCGCCCCGGCCGGGCCCCGCTCCCGGCCCCCTACCCAAAATAGCGCGGGGCGGAGTCGGCGCGGCCATGGCGAGGTGAGCGCGGTCAGACGGGACAGGCACCGCCTGCACGGCGCCCGGTCCCTGGCCGGCGCACCGCCAGGCAGGACCCTGCGACCCGGGACCGGCAGGGGGGAGCGGGAACAGGGTCGGCCGGGCCCCACCGCCAGCCGGTCGAGGGGCGTGCGGGGCGGGCGAGGGGAGCGCCGCGTGCCCACCGCTCACCTCCCGGCCGGAACCCGCCCGGCTCCCCCTGCCAGCCCCGGGGCTCGACCCAGACAGGACCCGCGTCCGAAGCCCTTTCCTCGCCCCTGTCCCCTGTGCCCCCTGCGGGCCCTGCAGAGCGCTGTTGGGCACCGGGGGAATGTCCGCTGGTGACACCCTCTGGTCTGCTCTTCCCCAAGGCAACCTGCAAAGACACTGTGGTACGACCGCCCGCGGTACGTGTACCTGGAGTTTTGTGTCGAGGACAGCACAGACGTGAAGGTCGTCATCGAGGACCAGCGGCTGGTGTTCAGGTGAGCAGCCACTGCCCTGCTGACTGGCGACATGGCCTGAACTGAGCGTTGTTTGGAGGATAGGGAGGCCTCTGAGAGAGCAGGGCACGCATGGCCTCAACCATCTCCTAAGCCAGGCTGTTATGGTGTTTTGGTAGTTGCAAAAATGCAGACGGTGTGGAGTTCTACAACGAGATCAACCTATACGCCAGAGTCAACTCCAAGGTGAGGCTTCCCCCCAACAAACTGTTCTCTGCCAGCCTCTATAAGGCTTAGAGTCAGAGCCAGCCTGTGTGGTCTTGAGCAATGCTGCTTAGCGTTGAATCCTGCCTGTGTCCTGAGAGCTTCAGTGAGGTGAGCACACACCTGAGAGCCCTGACCCTGCCCAGGGCTGGTACTTGGGGTGCTGGCTTGAGCCAGAAACAATGTGTCTCCGTGGTTCTTTATCCCCCTCAGTCTGTGCAGGGCTGAGCTTTATAACCCTGTGAGAGAGGAGTCTGACAGACACTGAGGTGAGGCACTCTGATCTCTTGGCAGGACTCACGGGAGAAGCGCTCTGACCGGTCCATCACATGCTTTATGAGGAAGTGGAAGGAGAAAGTGGCCTGGCCACGCATCACCAAGGAGAACATCAAGGTGTGTGTGGTGCCTGGCAGCCAGGACCAGCCTCAGCACATGTCCTGTCCCCATGCAGCACCTCACAGCTCCCAGGGACCAACCTGCCCCTGGGACAGACACAGAGGGCCCCACGGGGGACCCCAAGACAGAGCTCCCAAAAAACCCAACCTGACAATCACTGCTAGTCCACAAATTAGTGCAATCCAGGAAGGATGCAGCACCTCTTTTCCTTGACACAGGCAGGGTCAGGACCGGTGCCTGCAGGCAAAGGCACACCCCCGCTTCCTACCTCTTCCCAGGCCCTGTGCAGGAGCAGCCCGTGGGCTGTGAGTCCCTGCGGTGCTGCTCCCCCCTTCAGGGGATGCTTTCTGTGCCCACAGCCAGCCTGGCTCTCTGTGGACTTTGACAACTGGCGAGACTGGGAAGGTGATGAGGAGGTGGAGAGGGCCATGGTGGAGCAGTACGCAGAGGTGAGCTGGGCTGCTGGCTTCAGGGTCCAGGGGCACATCAGGTGGGTGCTTGGGATGAGGGGGAGCCAACTGTTTGTTTCCCATCCAGATGCTGGAGAGGGTGACAGACAAAGGCCCCCCACCAGCCATGGATGACCTGGATGTAAGTACCACCTGCCAGCTACTTCCCACCACCCTGCTGAGCAGAGCCTGAGCTCTGACCTCTCCCGGCTCCAGGACAGCGGCAGCAGCTCCTGCTGCTCCCCTCGGGCAGCCTGTCCCGGAGCCAGCGCAAACACGCTCCCCGGGCTGCCAGGGGCTGCCAGCCAGTGCAGGGCTGGCCCGGTCCCTGGCATCTCCCACTTCTCCCACAGGACGACTGAAGTCCGGGCTCCCGGGGATGCCGCGGCTGCAGGAGCCTCCCGACGCGCCGGTAGCACGCACCGATGGACAGGCAGCACGGAGAGGGTTTTCCGAGAGAGCAGAGCTGCCTCAGCTTGTGCCCGCTTGTGCAGCGCACCCGACCCCGGGCGGCAGAAGCGGTCCAGTCTGCCGTGCCCGGTTACCCGCGCGGGGCATGGGGCAATAAACGTGTACTGCCGCAGTCGTCTGCTGTGCCCTCGGGCCGCCGCCGCGCCAGGCGCCCGGGAGCCGTCCGTCTCCACGGGAGAGCCGTCCTTCCCCGCCCGGGAGCGGTCCCTCCACAAACGGGAGCCGTCCTTCCCCGCCCGGGAGCCGTCCGTCCCCACGGGAGAGCCGTCCTTCCCCGCCCGGGAGCGGTCCCAACACAAACGGGAGCGGTCCTTCCCCGCCGGCAGCGGGCGCGCCCCGCCGCCGGGAGCGCGCCCGCGCGTCACCCCGCAGGCCCCGCCCGCTCCCGGCGCTGCAGCTGCCGCCGCTTGTGCCGTGTCCGTCCCCGGGCGGTCGCGATGGTGTTCCGGTGCCAGCGGGACAGCTGGGCCCGGCAGGTACCGGCGCGGGGCGCGGGGCGGGCCCCTCACCCTAACCCCGACCCTTACGGTGCCGCCGTGTCTGTCGCAGTTCGCCACCAGGGTGGTGTCGTGCCAGGCGGCGGAGCTGCGGCCCGAGGGCGGCGGGGAGCCGGTGCGCGGGTTCCAGGTGGTGCTGGAGGACACCATCCTCTTCCCCGAGGGTGGCGGGCAGGTACGGGCCGGGCCGGGCCGGGCGGGGGCCGGGCCGGGGCCGGCGGCGCTGACGCCTCGTGTCCGCAGCCGGACGATCGCGGCCTCATCGGGGACGTGCCGGTGCTGCGCGTGACCCGGCGGGGACCCGAGGCCGTGCACTTCGTGCCGGCCGCGCTGGAGCCCGGCGCCGAGGTGCTGCTGTCGCTGGACTGGGAGCGCCGCTTCGACCACATGCAGCAGCATTCAGGTCCGTGCCGGTACCGGGGGGGTGCCCGGTAACACCCCGGTTACCGTGGTGGGGGGGCGGTCAGTGCCCAGCGTGTCCCCGCACCGGACAGGGCAGGGGGATGCTCGGCAGCTCTGCGTGCACAGTCTGTCCCCGGCGCCACTTGGGACAGCAAGTGCCCCCTGCGAGCTCTCCTTGGCTTGTAAACAAACCCACCGAAAACAGGTTTGGAAGGAAAAGTTCAACCCCTGAGGGCAGGGCTGTCTCCACTGCTCCTCTGGGCGCCGGTAGGAGCCCTGCAGCACCCAGTGCTCGCCTGTTGTGGGGAATGTCAGTGGGACATACACAGTGTGACTGAAAATACCAGTGGCACTCAGAGCTGGTGCTCGCATATCTCTTCCAGGACAGCATCTCATCACTGCCATTGCAGAACAGATGTTTGGATTCAAGACAACTTCATGGTGAGCAGGATAAAGGTTCCTTTTGACCCCAGTATTACCTTGTTTGGTACCATGCTGGGCTCCACGGAGCCTGAACATTAATACACCAAAAGGAGTTTGGACATTTCATTCAAGTTCAGAGGTCCTGCCTGGGAGAGGTGGCTGACCTGGAGAGAAGCTGTACAAAGTGTTTGCTCTATCTTGTCCTCCTCAAGTGTTTGGTTTGCACCTGGTGCTCTGAACAAAGCAGGGAGAGAAGTGTGTTTTGTTTCAGTCACCACACTCCTGGCAGTGGGATGCTGGTGCTGCACAAAGGGATCTCCTGGATGGTCTGAGCTACAGCAGCAGATGTTCTTCCCTGGTGCAGGGAGCTGGGCCGTCAGCGAAGCCTCATTGAGCTGGACACCCCCTCAATGACAGCAGAGCAGGTCAAGGCCCTGGAGAGGAGCGTGAATGAGAAAATCCGGGACAGGGTCCCTGTGACAGTGAGGGAACTGGCTGCAGATGACCCTGAAACTGAAAGAGTAAGATGGGAGAGAACTGATGGTATTCGTGGGAGCAGAACAACTGAGCATGGATGTCACCTTGTTTGGCACTGTTCTCCTCTGCCAGGTGAGGAGCCGGGGGCTGCCCGACGACCATGTGGGGCCAGTGCGTGTTGTGGACATCGAAGGCATCGACTCCAACATGTGCTGTGGGACTCATGTCTCCAACCTGAGTGACCTGCAGGTGGGTGGTCACAGCCGAGCTGCCTCTGGGAACCACACTCCACACAGAGCAATGTGTGGATTAATCAATTAAAATTGATTTTAATCAATTTATTTTCACTGGCAGAGAGTCAATATTCACCACAAGGCATAGCCTGGTAGGAAATGACCAGCTGTGTATATAACCAAAATGCTGTTCTGACCAGCGTGATTTTCTTTTTAAGGTTATTAAACTCCTTGGCGTGGAAAAAGGGAAAAAGAACAAAACCAACTTGATTTTCTTGGTGGGAAACAGAGTGCTGAAATCAGTTGAACAAAGTCACAGTACTGAGAAGGCTCTAACCTCCCTGCTCAAGTAATAACCTTTCCACTTCTGTTATTTCATCTTTACTCTTTCTCCTGACAGATACCACATAAGCTTCAGGGTACAGCTCCTGGGGCTGTTTATGATCTGCTTTTGCTCCTTTAGGAAATCCTTCCTTTGTCCTTCATGATGATCCAATGATCTAAATTCTCCCTGTTCTTTCAGAAATGGACCAGGTGAGCATGTAGAAGCTGTGAAAAGACTGCAGAGCTCTGTGAAACTGCTCCAGAAGGTACAAGAATGGCTTGGAAAAGTGAATTGTGGCTGCTTCATGCAGATCTGAGCTTTAGTTGTGGTAACTGGGAATTGAATCGTAGGCCTCAGTTTTTCTGGATATTATGAAAAGTGCTCTAACCTCTAGGAACACAACTGTATTCACACTGGCTTCTCCAGCTGCAGTACAGTTCATTTGCTTTTCTTTCAGAATAACCTGAACCTGCTTAGAGACATTGCTGTTTTGATAGCTCGGGACTTCAAGAGCAAACCTGCTCCAAGGCAGCTGTTTGTGTTACACAGGTACAGAGGAGCTCAGGGAAAAGGGGCCAACAGTATCTCACATGTATTATGGCAGTTGCCTTTCTCACACCTATTCAGGCTTGTTTTGTCAAGGAAAAGTATAAATGAGGTGAACAAAATATTAAACTGCCTCAGCCTGCTGCAAAGTTCTGTAATTGAAGGAATCTGTTGGTAATTCAGTCACTGACTTCTGGTTTTGTAGCTGAGAAATGACTGCATCCATCTAATTTCTCTCTGCCCTTGATATTTTCAAATAAAACTAGGAAGCTCTATTTCTTAAAGATAAACACTTAAGTAATTCCTAACATGTCCACAGGAATGCCCAACAAGGATTTAGATATATGGACAAAACCTAATCTCTATACTAAGTGCAAGAGGCCAAAACCCCTGATCAGGCCATTGGTTTCTGATTGAGATTTTTTATTCTAGAGGGTTTTTTTCCTTCCTTTTGAAGTGTTTTTTTTACCCATCCATACAGGAAAGAGGGTGATTCTGAATTTATGAACATCATCGCTAATGAGATTGGGACAGAGGTGAGTTGGTGATGAAGACTGACCTGACACCACTGGTTTTCCACCTGAGCTATACACAGACAGGGGCTGGTCAGGCTGCTGCTCCTGCTGCAGTCATGAGCTGCAGGTCTGGTTCCTTTTGACAGTTACCTGAGGTTACCTGTCCCAAGCAGCCTCAGTCTGCAGGGAAATCCTCAACAGTGAGAATTTAGAGGACTGGGGAAGAGCCTGACCCCTAAAGCTGCACCAAGCCTCATTGGAAAGGATGGGATGGGATAGGATAGGATAGGAATAGAATAGAAAGAGTAGCCTGTTTCAGTTGGAAGGAACCTACAACACTCATCCAGTCCAACTGCCAACTGTATCCTTTTAATTCAGGATACCCCAGTACCATGTTGTCCCAACAACATATGACAGAACCAAAGGTTCAGAAGCCACTTTCCTTTTACTTTTTTCAAGAAATCTCTGCCTCAGTAACACACATAAACTGCTGAATTGTCAGTGTGGTGTTTCGGTCCTGTGGCCAGTGTCTGTCCTTTCCCTGAACAAGGAAAGCAGTAGTTAATCTGCAGCAGCATCCATCTCTGTCCATAGGAAACTCTGCTATTCCTGACTGTGGGGGATGAAAAAGAAGCAGGACTCTTCCTTTTAGCTGGACCTGTTGAAGCAGTTGAGAATTTAGGTCCCAGGTAATGTGTTTCGTGGTTTGTTTAAAATTAATTCTGACGTTGCAGACTGAGCAGCTGCACAGTGTAATCCGGGCACAGATCCATGTTTGCTGTCAGGAGCAGGTTGGGCTGCAGCCTGTGGTGTTGTTGCTGCAGGGTGGCAGAGCTGCTGGGAGGGAAAGGAGCTGGAAAGCGTGACCGCTTCCAGGGCAAGGCAGCCAAGATGAGCCGTCGAGGAGAAGTGGAAGCTCTGCTCCAGGAATTCATCAGCCATCGAAGCCCTGAAGTGTAAGAAATAATTCTCAAAGTAGGGCTTCCTTCCCTGTTTTGCACAGACCCCATTAACTTCTCTCCTGGAGAATAAAGACCTGAACCCAAAAGCTGGTGTGCACATGCTCTGTGCAGGCTGGTTTGGTGCTCACAGAAATGGGGAGGGGATCTGCAATCCATGCTTTGCTGCAAGGGCTCTTTCATTTCCCCAGCCAAATGGTACAGGGGTTAAAGTAGTCCTTAGTTTACCACTTTGTAAGGTTACTAAAACCAAGAGGGGCCTCCAGCTGGCGGTACATTGGGGCCTTTTGCTTTGCACCAGTTGCTGAGGAGCAGTTGCTTTGGCAGTAACACTCAGCACGAGGCCACTGGTCCTCCCTGACACCTTGGCCTGCACAGGGACAGAGGGCACCCAGAAGGGAGAGTGGGTAGTCCATGGGCAGGAGGTTGTTCCCCACCACGTACCAGTCCTTTCCCTTGTTGAAGTGCAGTTGTTATTGGTCCTTTTTTGAACATTGAGAGTTTCTTGGGCTGCTGCAGTTACAAACTCCCTTGGGATCAGGCAGCCCTGTTCCCAGTGTTCCCTAAGCTTGCCTTTCTAGCCCGGGCAGGCCCTGAAGCTGCTGCAGTCTCAGCTGGAGGAACTAAATGGTGCTGTGGAGCCACAGTGAGGCACAACAGGTAATTTGTGGGGGGGTTTCCCTCCTTTTTGCTAGAAGTGACATGACAGGTTCACTTTAGATGTTGGTAATAAACAGAGAAATAGAATAAAAGAAACCTCCATCCTAAGGAAGTTTATCTGTCATGAACAAAGGGATGGTGAACCCCAGCACACGATGTTCCCACATGTGGCCACTGTGGCTGCTGTAGGGCCACAGGCCATGGCCCATGGCTGAGCTGTTGGGGCAGTGTCAGCTCACAGGGAACACCACAGAAACTGGAGCTGGGTGTAGGGTCAGTGCTGCAGGCACTGGTTGGTTGGGGGAGATTCTGCAAGTGCACACACAGAGTCTGGCAGGAAGAAAGTATCTGCACCTCCGTATCTATTTTAGACTATCTCAGGCTGAGCGAGGATGGGGTGGGAGAGCCGAGCTGCTGTGACCCCATGCTGATGCAGCCGCTTCCTGCACCCGGGCAGAGCTGGCATTGGGGCTCGTGGTGGCTGGGGGCTGTGCCAGCACTGACCACCCCCACCCCAACCCCACAGCACAGCCAAATGCCAGCTCTGTCCCCACACCCTGGGAGTTCAGCACAGCCCCAACCGAGTCACTCAGTCCCAAAGCTGAGCTTGTTTCCGTAAGCAGCAAGGTGACACGAGTTTGTCCCTGTTCTTGCCACAAGGTGCACCCAGAAGCTTTGGATAAACAGCACAGAAAGCATCTCATCCCTTGCCCCACCTGCTGTGCTCTCAGTGTCTGACTGCAGCCAGGGGTGAGTGGCAAAGACCCGGGACACCTGGCAGTGCCCTTCCCAGTGATTTGAATGTGTTTTGCAGGTGTTGGTGTTTCTCATCACTCAGGACAGACGTCCTTCCTCCACCACCCCCAGTCCATGCCACAGCCCTGCACCCAGGAGCTGATCCTGCATCCCACAGCGCAGGCCAGCAGAACACTCGAACTCACCAGCTAAACACACCTTCAGCTTTAATAAAATACCTCCTGTGCACAGCCACACCCCCACGTCATGTGTGTATAGATACATGTATGTATGTACACACACAGGTGTACGCTCACCCCTCACTGCATCACCGAATGCCCCAGGGCTGCAGGGTCCCTCGTGCTGGCACTTTATCACCATGTCACAGTGTCTGCCCGTTCCTGTCACAGAGCTGCCTCGCCAGCAGACCCCAGGCACCCAGGGGTGAGCACCCTGCTCCCGGTGGTGCTGTCCCCAGCCCTGCAGTGCGGAGCTGACGTGTCCCCATGAGCTGCAGAGGGAGTGCAGGATCTCCCCACCGCTGCTGCTGGGTCCCAGGCAGATGACCTCCACCCGTGGGTGCAGGAGGGGCAGCAGGGGAGTCCTGGGAGTGCAAGGCTCGCTGTGCCATCAGCAAGGGCACGACTGAGACTGTGGGTCTATGTGGTGGGAGCCACCGGGCAGTGCCGCCAGCCCAGCCTCCACAGTCCACTCCCAGTGCAAAATCAGCAGGGAGCACACAGTGGCTGGGGTGCACCAGGGCTAGTGGGTGCCCGAGACCAGGGCTAGGGTGGCCACTTGCCTGGGCACAATTACCTGCAGGGATGCCCTAGGCAGCCTTCTTGTCCTGTGTGGCCATGAGGTGGGAGAGGCAGTAGGGGATGAGGCTGACAGTAGCCAGTGGCACAGCTGCACTCTTGCAGAAGGAGAGGGCGTAGAAGAGCAGCTGCATGTGGGAGGGTGGCTTGAAGGCATCAAAGATGTGGAGGATGAGGAGGGAGGCAGCGACACAGCCCAGGCGGAAGGGCAGCTGCTGGCCCTGCTTCCCCTGGCAGCTCTTCTTGTACATGTGGGAGTTGACAGCCAGCCCCAGCCCAAAGAGGATGCCCAGGTTACGGAGGAGGCTGGCAAAGGGGGTGGTGTCGATGTGGACCCACTCAGGGCGGCTGCACCACCTCTGTGCCTTCTCCAGTGTCCAGAGCAGGTCCACGCCAAGCACCCGCAGCAGCAGGTAGAAACCAATGGTGAAGCTGAAGAGGAATAAGGTGATGCCCGTGTACCGATGGAGGCTGGCGTGGTAGATGCAGCGGACATGCTGGAAGGTCTTGGCCACAGCCATCCCTGCCAGTAACAAAGCAGGAGCACTGGTCAGTGCTCAAGGTACTGCAGTCCAGCATGGAAGAGCCGCAGGGAAGGGCATGGGGGATCTGCTGCACTTACCTGAGAAAACGCCTGTGATGACTTGGTGGGGGAAGTGAGCGGCAATGAAGACTCGGGACAGGCAGACGCAGACCTGAACTGCCCAGAACCCCGTCCAAAGCACCATCCACAGCACCCTGTGAGGGGCAGGTGGCTATGTTGGTGCCAGAGCCAGCTTGCACTGCTTATGGCACTGCCATCCCACACCTTAAACAATGCCTGGCTCTCTGCCAAGCCCATCCTTATGTAGACCCCACTTGGGGTGCCACAGCCTGTCTATCTGTCCACAGCCTTGTGCCTTGATGGGCTTGGCTGTGCCAATCAGTGCTGGAGCTGCCTCTGCCCAGCATTCTGCCCAGGTTGTTCTGGTGCACAGCTTACCAGTATCCAAATGTCCTTGACTGCTTCTTCCCGTGAGCAGCGGAGAGGAGGGCCACCACCATGACGTAGTACACACCTGCTGCACCCATGGCATGGCCAGACGGGCTCCCTGGGCAAAAAGAGAGCCCCGGGTCAGACCTGGTGTGAGCCAGAGCTGAGCACAGGCAGGGTTTGTGCTGAACCACCACATCTTCACCAAGGGTCAAGGTCTGCTCTGTACAGGGACTTCCCTGCCTCCCCCCACTGCGGGCACAGCTGGTGTGCCTGGGAGCACAGCAGTAATGGCCCTCTCTGAAGAGCTGGCCAGGACCATGTGCCACTGGTGGGCTGCCAACCATGACCCTGCCCAGGCCAGCGCCCCCTCCCTGCATGTGCAGGTCACCCTGGGCAAGTGCCCGCTGCCCCAGCTGGGGCTGGGGGACCCTACCAGGGCTGTGGGACCCTACCAGGGCCAGTCTCGCAGGTGAGCGGGAACTGCTGGATCTCTGGGGCAGAGGTGTTGTTGTAATAGTCCGTGTCGTGGACCCACCAGTATGGTCTCTCTCCAAAGAGGATCCTGAAAAGAAAGGAGAATGGGGTCTGAAGAGGTTTGGGGCACAGCTGCAGCTTCAGCTCTGTCCTGGGAGCTGGAAGAAGCAAAGGACCCACAAGTGGTTGAGGGCATCCTGACAGACACAGCATACAGCTGGTCACTTGGTTCTGACAGCTGACACTGCCTGTCCATGTCCTCATCCCCAGCCCTGAAGGGGAAGAGCAAGAACTTCCTGGGTGCAAGTCAATGCAACCTCCTGTGCTGAGGGACTCTGTGCAGCCCCTGCTCAGCACCACAGCCCTGGCTGATAAGCAGAGTCTGTTTGTAGAAGGCTCCATCTCTGCCTGGCTCTGAGAAGGGGGGAGCTGTTGCTGCATAGCTTGGGAAGCAGCAACCATTATCAGTGCCCAGCTGGGAGCTGAACTCTGTCCTTTGTTCTACTCCAGCATTGGGGCTGAGAGCACCCAGCTGGCCTGCATTAGTCCAGCTGTGCCAACACACTCGGAGGGAGCTGTGGCTCAGGGCCACTCACCACTTGAAGACAAGGTTGAGCCAGTCTCCGATCACAGCCACCCAGATGAGTCTGATGCCCACTGCCTCACTGAAGTGGAACCAGATGGGGAAGAGGACAAAAAAAGCGTTCCTGAGGTCAGCAGCATAGGAGATGAAGAGGAACAAGTCCTGGGAGCCCTGGAAGTGCTGCTGCAGCCAGTGCGTTGTCCGGATGCCCACGTCGTGCAGGAGGTTCATGTTGGCCTCCATCCTCCTCTGCTGCCCCTGCCCTCGGCTCGGCTCCGGCTGCCCCACGCTCCGCTCTGCCGCTGGGGTTTTATAGTCTGCTGAGTCTTGTTTGCTGTGGGCAGGTCACTGTCCCAGCACTGATCTTTGGACTCAAAACCACTTTTGCCAAAGGTGCATCACCGGGGGGGGGTGTTACAAACATGTTTGGAATAACTTACATAAAAGAGAAAAACAGGCTCTGAGGGCACGTGGAGCACAGAGTGCCCCAGCAACAGCGCTGTCCCCTGCCCCACACTGTCCCCTCACTCAGGGGAATCCTGCAGCCCCAGCTCCTCTGGTCACCCAATACAACAGCTCATCTGCTCCAACTGAACTGCAGCCTTTGCTCCATTATCTGTGTGACAGCCCTGCAGAGCTGCTGTGCCCAGGGTTGATACTGCTCCCACCTCTCTGCCATCTCCCTGTGAATCACCACCAGACCATGCCGGGGGCACCCAGGAGTCTGGAGTGGGTGCATGGAGCAGAGGACAGGCTGCCTACCCCCTCCTCATTTGCCAGGCTAATTTAACCAGGACTTCACATAATGGAAAACTTTCCAAGCCATTCCTGGAGTTCCCCGCAGCCACAGACGGCCAGGCTGGGGGTGCTCCTGGCTGCCAGCCATGTTCTTCTGGTCTCTGCTGTGGGGGTAAAGAACCTTTGCAAATAGGGATGGCATTCCTCCTCCCAGCACCACTCTGCTGTGTTAATCCCTCCTGCACCATCAGACCCTGGCTGAGGGGACGGAGCCAAACATGCCACTCATCCCATGGTACTGGACACCAGGCCTTGGCTGTTCCCTCAACCCCAGCCACACTCTGTTGTCACTGGCAGCACTGTGGGCACCACACCTTTATCATCCACAACCGCTGTTGCACGAACATGCAGCTTTGTGGCAGCAGCACAGGGTGCTCAGCTACCTGCCACACCTGAACAGGCAGCTGCCCATGATGGGAGCAGGCAGCTGCCCATGATGGGAGCAGGCAGCTGCTCATGATGGGAGCAGGCAGCTGCCCATGATGGGAGCAGGCAGCTGCCCATGATGGGAGTAGGCAGCAAGGTGTTAGTGATCAGCAGCCAGTGGAATGCATCACTTATTTCCCTCGTGAGCAGGCAGGTCAAGATCCTTGAACCGTTGCCATAAACTGTTTGCTGCTGTGAGAGTCATGTCCTGAGCCAAGTCCTGCCCACAAACAGCGAGGTCTACAGGCAGCATCCTGTCCCCCCTGCCCACGCAGTGCCCAGGGAGCCACGGGGTCTGACAGCCCCTTCCTCCCTGGGATATGGGCACGAATGGCCCGTGAGAGCAGCAGTGCAAATGCTGTGGGGTCAGCCCTGCCACAGGCACATCCTTGCCCAGGGCTGGTCCTCCCCATCCCTCCCAGCCCAGCCTCCCTGCATCCAAAGGGGATAGTCTGAGCTCCTGACCTACAGAACACCCCAACAAAACAGAAGTTTGCAAAGAAATGGAGTTACTCTTGCAAAACATATTCCCTAACTGCTCATTCCAGGGTCCTCAACTGAGAGTGGCTTTGGCCAGCGTGAAGGAATGCAACAGACTTGGCTTCTGTGTCAAAAACATTTTGAAACCATCAGCAATAAATCCTCCACGGGAGATTTCACAGCAGAAAATGGGGCAAAATGCTCTGAGGGATGGGGACTAGCACTCCAGTCCACTTGGAAAGTCACTGCAGGAAACCTGGGGCTGCAGCAGGGAGAGACCAGGGAGCAGGACAGAAGCAATCACCTCCTCCTCCCCAGCATGGAGGACAGAGTGGCACAGCCCAGTACCCCCCTGTGCAGTGGCCAGGTGCACATGCCACGGGTCAGGTCTGTGCCAGAGCTGCCAGGAGGCACGCAGTGGTTGCCCAGCACTGCTCCATGCCCTGCGCTGTGGATAAAATCCCTGGTCCCAAAGTCACTGTGTGGAGCAGGGCCAGGCTGGGGCAGCAGGAGCTGCTGACCCCCTGGGCACCGCAGGGTTCTGCATCCTGGCCCATCTGACACCAGCTTGAGGAGCACCGTGCTCCAGCTCACCCCCTGCACCAAGCATCCACACTGGCAGCACTGCTGGGGATGTGCCTTGCAAACTGGCTGGGGAGGCTTTCTCAGGGAAGGAGTGGGGCCAGGCTGGGGGAACCTGATTTCTGCCCTGGGCCTGTGCACACTGAGCTCAGGATCAGCTGGCACCCAGGAGGAGCGTGCCTGCAGTGGCAGCAGCTGGATCTGGGACACAGAGCTCCAGATGGAGCTACAGCAGGTGCAGCACGAGCGGGTGCTGTAACATAGTGTGCTGCATGCACTGCCAATGTTTGGTCCAGAACGTTCCCAGCTGGCTGCAAGGTCCGGGCCAGGCAGCAGCGGGTCACTGCCAGCACGGGACTGCGTCAGCAGGCAGAGTCCAGGCAGCACCGCGCACACGTGGGCACGCGGCAGAGGGCAGGATGCCAGCCAGACACAACCAAGACCTCAGAGGACCTCTGGGCACAGTCCCTGCTGTCACCCCAGGGCAGCCAGGGACCACTGCAGCCTCCCACAGAGACACAGCCTCAGCTGCTCACTCTGCACAATGCCCCTGGGTGCTGCTGGGAGCTGAGGTGGTTCCCAGGGGAAAGTGCAGCTGCCATTAGGGCTTCTCAAGCCCCTTGCAGCATGGTTCTGGGCAGACCCAGCCACTACACTGAGAGGTCAGAGAGGATGGACACCCACCATGCCCCCAGGGACACCTTGGCTGGTGCTCAGCATCTGCAGCCACATGCCAGGACTGGCACCACCCTCCCCAAGCTCCTTGGTGCCCCATCCCAGCCTGGCACAGCGGGGATGGGTTCTGGAGCCCGCAGGATCCCACAGGTCAGGACTGCACAAGCAGCTAGGGGTGCAGGAGCAAGAGTCTTCGCACTGGGGTGGGGCTAAGCACGTTAGGCAGCAGCCAAGGCCAGAACTGATTAATGCTGCTCAGAACAGCTGTTACACATTAACTCCCTTGTTTGTCCCATATGTCCCAGCAGGAGCCTCCTACCAGCACCCTGGGCCCAGGAGCAGGGCTGGGGCACCCTCACACAGCCATGCCAGGCACTGTGCTGGGCGCTGTGCCAGCCCCCACAGCCCCTGGACCCCTGCAGAGCTGAGCCAGGGCCACCTCTTACAGGACACCAGTCTCCACAGCATCAGCCATGCTGGGGTCTCGCCCCAGCCTTAGGAGCCACAGCAGCACCTGTGAGGTTTGGTCAGGGAAAGCACCCCAGTGCCCGTCTATTGGGAAGGGCAGACACCTGGCAGCCCAGCTCGGGCAGTGCCCCTCCAGGGGCCCAGCCATGGGCTCCTCCCATGAGCTCCCAGTGAGCCCAGCACACTCTCCCTACCTGCAGAGTTGGCACTGCAGCAGCTGCCAGAGCCTGGCAGCACCTGGGCCCTGCAGTCGGGATGCTGCAGTGGCTGCGAGGCTGGGGAGGATCTTTCGGGCATCCTGGAGCTGCCATCTCCCTGTGGATGGGAGTGCCATCACACCGCTCGCTCCTGCCACCCTGGGCAAAACCTCAGGTGGACCATGGCTCCAAGGGCAGCTGTGGCTTTGTGCCATGTGCAGCCCTGGCCGGCACTGTCACCCTGTGTGCACCGGTGTACCTTGGGCAGGTGGCAGGAGCCCTGTCTGAGTGGAGGGGGGCAGCTGTGGGCACCACACGGAACACAGGATGACACTGGATGGAGATCAAAAACTCACTCCTAGGGGTTGTTTTTCAGAGGTTTTGGTTGCACCTTTAGCAGCACTGCAGTGCTGAAATGACACCTGAGCACCTTCAAAAACCAACCCTGAACACATGACACCCTGGGCAAGGGGAGGGCAGGTCCTGGGGTGGTGACAGAGCCCCTCCAAGCACCTGCCCAATGCCCATATGGGTGGGGAGGGGGCAGCAGGCCCTGGCCCGTCACACCCCGCCAAATGGCGGTGCCAGGCTGACGTTGAGGAAGCCCCCAAAGTGGAAGGGGGGAAGGTGGGGGGCACATGCAGCAGTGGTGGGCAGGCAGGCGAGGGGGTTGGCCCCGCATGCCCTGGTGTCCTGCTCACTGCTGAAGTACACACTGCCAGGTGAGTCCACTGAGGGGTCCTCGTTGAAGTAGTTGTAGGGCCTCAGGAAAAAGCCAACACTGTTCCCCACGGCCACCGTGTTGGGGACGTCTTCAGCATGGGGGACATGCAGGAACCCCACGGAGATCCAGGCGACCAGGTCCTGGGCAGGAGAGCAAAGAGGCATTTATCAGGCTGAGCAGGACTCTTCCAGCCTGGCATCTGCTCAGTTTGGCTCCAGGACACGTGAAGCCTCTGTCCAGGGCAGGAGCCAGGATAGCACCCACAGGGCTCAGCTCCTCTCCCCCCAGAGCCCCCAGCTTACCTTGTTGGTGATGGTCTCATTGTTGATGAAGTTGGCGAAGGCAACGGTGGGCGTCCAGGGGTCATTCTGGTTGTAGATGCTGGTGCTGGTGGGCTCCTCCTCCTTCCGCTGGGTGACAGCCAGTTGGTACCTGCCAGTACAGGGAGCAAAGGGCTTTTCCATGCTGGCACAGGGCAGGGCAGCCATGGCATTGCTGGCTGGATGCACTGGTGAACTGGGGCTGGATGCATCCCTGGTGCATGCCAGGGGACCTGATCTGTCCTGGGGCAGGGAGGGAAAAGGCTGGAAGGGATAAGCATGGCAGTAATGGTCAGCAGCCCCAGCACCTTTGGGCTTGCAGGGAATGCCTTACTGCCCTTGGCTTTTCCAGCATGCCTGAGAAACACAAATTGATCCAGGCAAAGATGCTGCCGCTCAACGCCCAACACAGTCCCTTCAGCCACAGCTATTTCTCATCCAAACAGATTCCCCCAGATTCCCCATAACCATTCTCTGTTAGTTCACCCTGGCAGCAAGACTGGTCTCTGCTTATCCCAAGCATTTTCTAAAACACATTCTGTCCTCAAGGGAAGATATCACAACCTGGGGAAGCCAGTGCTTCCCTTGGGAATTAGTCCTGCAGCTTGGTTCCCCTCAAAGGGAAAACCACGTCATTTCTCTAAATTAGTCTGATCTGGGGTCAGATTCCTGCCTGTGACCTACCATGAGCAGACATTATTGAGCAACTTTTCAACAGAATTTCAGAGCCAAAACCCATGCATGTTCTCTGTTTAACCCTTCCCTGCAGCTTGGCACAGGCCTGCACAGAAGTGGCAGCTCCCCCGCACCAGGAGCAGGAGGAGCCAGGGCTGCAGGGGTGAGTGGGGGAATAGGGAGTGGGAGCCAAGTGCTCCCCAGCCCTGGCACCCACCTGCCCCAGCTGACAGACCGCTCCATGGAGCTGTTGATGGGCAGGTGCTTCCCGGCAAAGCTGATGATCTGGATCCGGTAGCTGCGTGGGTGCCCCCACTTGTTGGGATTGGGGCTGGCAAAGGAGAGGTAGCGGGGCAGGGGGGCATTGAGCGGGAATGCTGCCTCATCCTCCCTCTCCAGTCTTTTCCTGCGGAGGTACGGACGCTCGATGGTGTTCTGCGTGCTCCAGGGATCTTTGATAATCTCATACTCCATGTCCTGGGTCTCCAGGAAGTTCAGCTGCCCTGTGAAGCAGAAGGGGAAACATTCTCGACCTCCACACCCCAGGCAGAGCTGCAGGCCACAATGAACCACAGCCATGAACAAAGGTGGCCAGACCTACCGTCGACATCGAGGTCCACCTTGTAGTGCATGTGGTGGAAGTGCATCGTTCCCAGCGTGTGGGGCCCAACCCTGTTGCCATAGTTAGTGCCTTGGCCATGGAGGAAGGAGGTGCTAATGTAGCCAGTAGCATGCACACGGACCTCCACGGCCCCACTGCCGTGGAACATGAAGTCCCAGATGTAGTCGTAGTTAACGAGCGTGGAGATGGTACGGATGACCAGCGTGTTTTTCCGCAGCCCACCATAGTAAAAGGACTGCGAGTCAGAGAAGTGGCGCCGCAGAGGGAGGGCAGAGTCGTGCTCAAAAATGCAGAGTGAGTTTTGGTTGGTCTTGGGAGTATCTGACTCTGCCAGGTAGTGCCGGTCCACATAGGTCGCTGTGTAGGGGCAGTCGACGCCCCGGACCAGCTCGTAGGCAAACCTGCCGATGCCAAAGCTCCCGTCAAGGTAGCGGGTGGACATGCCCCCAGGGCAGTTGGAGCCATACAGGGCTAAGGCTTCCTGGAGACTCAGCTCATAGACAATCCTCTCCCCCCGGTACCTGATGTCAAAGAGGCGTGGGCCAGAGTTGGGGTTCATGCCAAAGGTGATGCTCCAGCCCTGGTAGGTGACGCGATTGCCCCTGACGCTGTAGCGGGGACCCTGGGGCTCAAACTGCAGCGGACCCAGGGAGTCGGGCGGGTACCGGGGCCTCATTGAGCCCAGCACTGCATCAGCCTGGGGCTTCTTGAGCCTGACGACCTCCAGTGTGTGAGCCAGAAACTCCTGCTCCAGATCCTCTGTGCTGGCAAAGTACCGGCCGTTGTAGAAGACTTTGCGCAGCTGCCAACGGGAGGCGTGGAGGTCCCTGTGCTCCACCAGCACCTCCAGCCCCACTGGTGACAGGTAGTAGCCAGTGCCAGCCACGTTGTGGAAAAGGACAAACCAGGTTGTGCGGTCGCCAGACTTGAAGCCCCGTGGGGCCGTGGTGAGGATGGCCAGGTCGGTCCCGTCAGACTCGCAGCATGTGGTGAGGAATTGCGGCGCCTTTTTCAACTCCCTCCGGATGAGGGTGTTGATATCCATATACTCCTTGCCAGTAACAGGTCTGCGGTGGTATGGCACCTTCCCCCCGTACTTCTGCACCGTCACGTCCTGGTGGTATACTGGCGTAGGCAGAGGACCCACCACGTACTCGGTGACATTGGGGTCTGGCTGGTTCCCAAAGTACAGCACAGCCAGTGCCTCTCGGGCGGGACGAGCCCCCCCGCCGTCCAGGAACCGCAGCACCTCTGCCTTGGCAGGGACCTGCAGATCCACGGAGGCGATGCAGTTGTCCGAGGGTTTGGCACGTGAGGCATCAACCAGCTGCACCCCGAGGTTTCCCTGCAGGTACTGCACCACTTGCGCCATCTCCTCGGGTGTCAGGTCAGCAAAGACCAGGCTCTGGCCATCCTCGGTGTCCTCCTGCTCCGTGGGCAGGTGCTGGCAGGTGCTGGGCGCCCTTCCTCTGGTCAGCAACACGCAGACCAAAGCGAATATCGTGGCTAACGCCAGACCGAGGAGGATGAGCACAGTTTTCACGTTCATGCCTGCTGAGGCACCGAGTGCTCCTGCAGTCTGGCAGGATGCATTTCCAGTTGCAGAATCCTCCCAGTGACCCTCGGGAACAAGGGGCTGGGTTTGTTTTCCCCCCCTGTTTTCTCAGCAGGAAGCAGCCTGGAGGAGCTCGAAGGACGTGCAGAGATGTTCTCACACATTGCCAGGATTTGCTGGGAACCATAAAAGGCAACTTTGCACTGCTTCGCCAGCAGTTTACAATTTTAAGTAAACTTAATGCTTGTGCATCTGTCCTTCCCTCTGGTCCCAGATCATACACTGCAGAGCTTGAAGGGGATGGATCCAGTCATTTGAGGGAAATAAATGCATCTCCTCACTCCTCCTTCTTTTAACCCTGCAGATGCTGGGCAGGCAGCAGTGGCTGCAGAGACAACCCTTCCCCATGCAGAGCAGCGCTGGGCACAGCACCACGGCCTCATCCTGACACAGCCCCCCCCCCCACCACCACCACCAGCATCGCCTGCTGCTGCCAAAATCCCCACGGTCCTGCAGCCATGACAAAGGGGACAGACACTTGTCACCCCACAAATGTGCCCCTGATCCTGAGCTACATCCTAGCACAGATGGGGCTGTGAGGAGGGGGACGAGGGCTCCAGAGCCTGACCAGCATCCTGGCAAACGGGCAGTGGCACTGGCCATGCTGCACTGCCAGCAGCCATGAAACCTTGCAAAGGTCCCCTTTGCATCCCTCCCCTGTGCTCGGCACTGAGTGCCTGAGAGCTGCAGCCCATGGGGTCCTGGCCCTGAACCCAGCCTTCCCCCAACACCCACAGGGCTTGGTGCCAGTGCCCACCTCAGTTGTGGCCCCAGAGCACCGGGACACCCCAGCCCATCCCTCCTGCCCTCCAGCTGGATGTCCCCATGCCCTGACAGGCACGCAGTGCCACACTGCTGGGTTGGTTTGTGGGCACAGGGAACATGGCAGAGACCAGCATCACCCCCCAGGAGACACTGCTGTGAGTTGTAAGAACGAGACACTCGAGAGCACTGGACCAGCACCATTTTCATTATTTTAACCTGAGATATGCACTACACAGCACTTATTTCTACAGCAGAGGAACAGGATTTTCTCCTCACTTTCCTCCTGAAACAGACTCAAACTCAGCAATTAACAGATAACACAGACTCCCATGTGGCATCATGCCAGGAAGATCACGCTTCCTTTTTCAAGAGCACTATTTCAAAAGCAATGATAAAATGTGAAGTCATTACACAACTGGAAATTGAGACAACTTCACTAAAATAAGAAGATCTGAGACAGAACAGTCAGCCTGGTGTCTCTGACCGCATCTCCTCACACCATCCTGTAGCACTAAAGCCTGCTCATGTTTTGAAAACCATCATAGGTGAATGGGGGAAAGTTTGGCAAACAAGAGGCAGTTTTGGGCAGGCAGGCGAGAGGGTTGATTTCACATGCCATGAAGTCCTGCTCACTGGTGAAAAACACACCATCGTGGGAGTATATAGAGGGGTCCAGGTCGTAGTAGTTGTAGGGTCTCAGGAGAAAACCAACCGAGTTTCCCACAGTCACAGTGTTGGGAATATCCTCAGAGTGTGGGATGTGAAGGAATCCAGTGGTTATCCAGGCAACCAGGTCCTAGGCAGGGAAAAGCCACAAGCCCAGGGTTAGTTTAGAGGCTGCAGCAGCAGTGACCAAAATCCACATGGGGCCATGGGGACTAACAAGAGAGAAGGAGGAGAACCCATAGGCACCAGGCAGCTGCACTCCCACACACTGAGCTCCCCATCCTGGGAAAGATCCCCTCCCTTCCCCCAGGGCCTGCCTGCAGCCATGGCCACAATATCTATCCAGCGGAAGGGCCCTTGCCTTGACCTCTGTGGCCTCACTCCAGCCTCACAGAGATTTTCCTGATGTTTTGCCAGCATTTCTCCACAGGGAGAAACAAGCTCCTGCTCTGCACGCTCTGATCTGCACACTCTCACAAAGCACTGAGCGGGCTTACGGAGAAGGGGACGCTCAAACCCACTTTCCTGGTTGCCCAGGGCTGCTGCTCTCCCAGCTGAGCATGCTGTCCCGTGGGCAATACCAGGGTTGCTCAGTCCCTGGGGCTCCCGTTGAGCCTGGGGGTGGCTGTTACAGCTCCAGCCCAGGGGACCCCAGCCCACCTCATTGGTGATGGTCTCGTTGTTGATGAAGTCGGCGAAGGCGACGGTGGGTGTCCAGGGGTCGTTCTGGTTGTAGATGCTGGTGCTGGTGGGCTCCTCCTCCTTCCGCCGGGTGACAGCCAGCTGGTACCTGAGGACACAAAAAGAGACGGGAGCAGCCCCCTGAGTCAGGGCAGAGCTAAGTCAGCTCCTGAAAGAGCCTGCACAGCACAGGATTACTCCAGTGGAGCAACCTCAGCCCAGAAGAGTGTTTCCCTGTGCCTCCCCCATCAAGGGACATCCATGTGATGCCTTCCCATCTAGCAGAGCTGGGGGGTGTCTGAGAACCTGCCACCCCAGCCAGAACAGCCTGACCTTGCCCAGCTGATGGCCCTCTCCATGGAGCTGGCTTCGGGGACGTGGTCCCCTGCAAAACTGGTGATCTGGATCCTGTAACCACGCTGGTGGCCCCACTTGTTTTTGCTGTTGGCCGCAAAGTAGATGTATCTGGGCATCTTTGACTGGAGTCGGAAGGCAGCCTGGTCCTCTGTGTCCAGGACTTTCTTGGTGAGTCGTGGACGCTCTATCTGCTGCTCTGGGCTCCAGGGAGCCCGTGTCATCTCAAATGCCATGTCATGGGCCACCAGGGAGTTTTTCAACCCTGAAAAGCAAAAACAAAGTCACTGAGGAGCGTCCCCACAGTCCCCTGTTCCCCAAGGACATCACTGCAGTCAGAGCTCACTCTCCCTGTCCTCCCTCCCTGCATCCTGAGCTCCGGGCACCAATTCTGCCCGAGAGCAGTTGCTGCTCCACAGCTCCTCGTGCCACAAGTGTACACCATGGGTGTTGATCTACGGCTGGACACTTGTCTGAGCCAGGCAAGACCACTCTGCAGCAGACTCTGCAAAAGACAAGAGGGGACAAAGGGCGAGCCTTGTCCCAGGGCAGAAGAACAGGTTTGCTTTCTGTACAAGCACAGCCTAATTAACCAGAGCACCCGCTGGCACAGGCTGTGTTACTGCTCATCAGCATGTCCTGTGTGATGGAGGCGCCTGGAGCAGCCCAGGCACTGAACACATTTGCACATCACAGACCAGATGCTGCATCGTTCAGATCCTGCCACAAGAAGAGACACAGGCCCGTCTCAGGGGGGGTATGGGAGCAGGAGGGTACAGGAGCAAATTGATCTGGGGATAAGATGGCAAAGGGCTGGCTGAGAGTGCTCGACGGCCAGTGTGGGTCTGGCTGATGGGCCAGTGCTCAGCACCACCTGCCCATCCCACCAAGATACCCTCAGAGTTCTGCTCCTTTCAGTCCAACATGAGTTCCCAGCTTGCATAAAGACCACTTCAGAGCTGAATTTCTGGCCATCCACGAAGGTCCAAACCCCACAGTAGAAGATCCGTGCAGAGCCACCACCACTGTGATAATTTTTTTTCCTTTCCTCATGTGAACAAAACTTCTAACTCCATACCTCCCTTACCAGTGTTAGCAGTGACAGCCTGGTTTCATTCACCTTTTGCCTGTTCCTGCAGTTTTGCCAACCCCTCATTGTAAGCACAACACCCTACCTCACAAGTGGAAAGGAAAATCTGTATAAGCACCAAAAAACTCAAGTTTTGCAAGACTAAAAGTACTTGGGGAGGGCAAAAAGGAGAGACAAGACCCAAACCTACCTCCTACGTCCAAATCCACCTTATAGTTGAAGGAATGAGTACGTATCATACCCAGAGTGTGCTCCCAAAGCCTATTGCCATATCTCAGGCCGTCCCCATGAAGAAAGGATGAGCTCGGGTACCCTGTGGCCTGGACCTTGCCTTCAATGGCCCCATTCTGGTAGAAGATGAAGTCCCACACATAGTCATAGTTGCCCACGGTGGCAATGGAGCGAAC
>NW_016690409.1:863134-867063 GCF_001604755.1 Lepidothrix coronata | reverse complement strand
GGTTTCCCTGCAGGTACCGCACCACTTGCGCCATCTCCTCGGGTGTCAGGTCAGCAAAGACCAGGCTCTGGCTCACGGATCCTGTCTTCCCCACAGTGTTGGGCTGGGATTCACAGCTAGGCGATCGCCTGCCCCTGCTCAGCAGCATGCAGGAGAGAATGAAGATTATCACTGCAGCCCCAGCTAGGAGAACATAGGGAAGTTTGGGGTTCATCGCTCTGAGTGTGGCAGCAGGGCACACAGTTTGGCTGAAGCATCCAGAGTGTGTTCCTCACCTACAGACCAGGCTCTTTATTCATCTGTGACTGTGGGCGTAACGGCGACGCTTGTGAGATGGGGAGGGAGCCTGGAGCTCGCATGGGGCTCTGGGATCACAGGTCCCAGCCAGTTTGGCTTGTTTTCTCCCCACCCCAGACACACCGAAGGACCCAGCCAGGGAGCCGGTGACTGACTCACTCATCAAGCTATTGCTGGGTTTCTCCCGCTGCAGGGTGACACCACAAAGAGCCCCAGTCTCGTCTGCCCTAAGGACCTTTGCTTCTTCCAGCATCTCCCAGGATGATCCCTCCCCATCTCCTGTGGGAATGTGTCTGTGCTGGTGGGGCTGGCTCAGCTGGCCTGGTCCTTTTGTGCCCAAGTGCTTCTGGACCAGTCCCACTCCCCTGTAGGGTCAGTCTACACTGGCACAGCCCAAGACCCGCTGGCTCCCCAGCACCTCCACATGCTAGTTATTCCTGTCGCCATTCTCTGTTGTCTCCGAGTCCCTCCCAGCCCTGAGGGAAGAGACCTGGCAGCTCCAGCCTGGCTCCGGCTGCAGGAAGACCAGAGGCAGCTCCCTGGTGAGAACAGGCGGCATTGCTGAACTCCTGGCAGCAAGGGACAGGGACAGGCAGCACCTGGAGTGGCTGTCATCAGCCATCCCAGCCCCACTCTAGCCCCACTCTTTGCACAAGGGCTGTCGTGGACAGAAATGGTGCGAGGCAGCTGCTCCTGCGTGGTCATCAGCTCCTGCAAGGCTCCCCCAGCACCCAGCCCCTCTCAAGGCAGCAGTGACACACGACCAACAGCAAGGATGACTTTCCAGAGATCAGGGTCCACGTCCACCAAACACCCTCTTGGTGGAGACACCCTGAGACACAGGCAGGAGGGGCTGGAACCATCACAGCACTGGAGCAATTTACCCCATTTGCAGCTGTGTTAATTTAGGAATTATGTGTTCATTCTCACTTCCCACTAGGGATTAATTGCCCTTTTTCCCTGCGAGTCCCACACAAGACTCAGATCAGGATCCAAGAACCTGTGTGAGGGATGGCCCACTTTAGCTGTGACACAGCTATGCCTTCCCTGTGCTGGAAGGTGGGGATCCTGCAGGCACCTCTCATGCTCCCTGCATGGCCCTGAGCCCTCTTGCCTGGAACACGGCTCCCCTCTCACTATGGGGAACAAGTCTGGGATATCACACAACTCTTCTCAAGAGTTTTGCAGCAGTCAGGGCTCAGGGTCTTTAAACAGTGCGAGGCATGGATGGGCACTACAGTCACAGAAAAGGACCTTGTCACCATGCAGGAACTGTATTTTAGCACGTTGTTGAGCCTTGTTTACAGGAAGGGACCAGTATCAGCCCCAACTTTGACCATAACAAAAGCAGCAGCGCCTTTCAAGGCCACACAAACCCCTGCATCACAGGTAGGTACACGGGAGAACGCATGCTGGGACCGAATGCTTGCTTTGGAGTCAGCTGCAGCTTGACTGACGTAGCTCTGAGATTACTTCCCACAATCCAGAGGCAGCTTGGATCCCTGGGGCTGCGTTTCTCCTCGGGCTGGTTCAGATGCAGCTACTGCCTCACAGCGAGCTCTTTAGTCCTGGGCAGATGTAAAACATTTTTCCCCTACCTTTTACAGAAGTTTTCAATAACAGACACTGAGTGTCCACCTGTGCTGCCACTGCCCCCAGACTGCAGCTACTGGAACAGCCTTTTGGAAGCAAAGCTGCCCCTGAGGCTGAGCACCCCTGCACTCCCGGGGTGGCTGCCAGCACTTGGCTGTGAGCAAGGGGCTGCTCCTGGACTCAAACAACCCTGTTCAGGGATCTGCTGCCAGACCATGGCTGCACAGGGAAGCAGGGGAACTTGCTGGGTCGCTGTAGTGGCTTTGCAGCCCCAGGCTTGAGATCCAGCTCTTGAGTGTTTCCTTATGAGAGGAGTGGGATACAGCTGCAGGAGCTCAGCCCCACGGAGCACCAGGACAGCTGCCCTGCTTTACCTGGCACAGAGAGACAATAAAGGGACTTTCCCAAGGGACAAGGAGTGCCAGGACCAGCCCCAGGTGCCGCAAGAGTGGGCTCACAACGTCCGTTCTCAGACAGGGCCGACTCCCTGTCTGCCCAGCCATGCCTATGGCAACACACGCCGTGCCAGATGTGAGGCCTCAAGGAAACACAAACATTTTTCAGCTACCACCTTTCATACTTTCCCGAAGCTGAACACAGAGCTTCCAGAAATTCTCACTGCCTTCAACTCAACGACCTTGACAGACTATTTTATAAATAGAAAAATAATTTTGCAAAGAAAGAAGAGGTTAGGAGAGTAAAGAAGCAGAGTTCTGATGTCAGTTATTAGGGACTCTATGGAGAAGGAGGCAAACCCCAAAGCACTGGGGTTTATCAGTACAACTGAAGGCATTAAAAGAAGATCCAGACCTACCTCCTACATCCAAGTCCACCTTATAGTTGATGAAATGGGTGTGTATCGTACCCAGAGTGTGTTCCCAAAGCCTATTGCCATATCTCAGGCCGTCCCCATGAAGAAAGGATGAGCTCGGGTACCCTGTGGCCTGGACTTTGCCTTCAATGGCCCCGTTCTGGTAGAAGATGAAGTCCCACACATAGTCATAGTTGCCCACGGTGGCAATGGAGCGAACGACCAGAGCAGAGTTGACCAGCCCCCCGTAGTAGAGCGACTGCAAGTTGGAGTAGTGGCGCCTCAGAGGGGAGCCCAGGTTCTGCTCAAAGATGCAGAGAGAAGCCTTCCTCATGCTGGGCCTCAGGGTCTCAGACAGAGAGGGTGTGTCCACGTAGGTGGCCGAATACGGGCAGTCGACCCCTCGCACCAAGGGGGAGGTGTAGCGCCCGAGGCCAAAGCTCCCATCCATGTACCGCGTGGACATCCCTCCCGGGCAGTTGGAGCCATACACGGACAGCGCCTCTTGCACGCTCATTTCATAGGCAACCCTCTCCCCCTTGTGTCGGATGTCAAACAGGCGCAGGCCCGTGCTCACGCTCATCCCAAAGGCAAAGCTCCACGCCTGGAAGAGGACCAGGTTCTTCCTGACGCTGTAGCGAGGACCCTGGGGCTCATACTGCAGTGGGAACAGTGCAGCCAAAGGTGCTCGGGGCTTCATGGAAGAGAAGTCCCCATCCCGTGGTGCCTTCCTCACCTTCTCCACGCTGATACGGCCCTGCACGTAGGCACTCTCCAGCTGAACCATGTCCCTGTAGTACTGCCCATTGTAGAAGACCCTGCTCACCGCCCACTGGGAGACATCCAGGCTGCTGTGATCCACCAGCACCTCCAGCCCCACCGGGTGCAAGAAGAATCCACTCACGTTCTGAAACAAAACGAACCAGGTGATCCGATCTCCAGACTGGAATCCACGGGGAGCAGCTGTCACGACTGCAAGACTGGCTCCATCATAGCCCATTACTTGTCGCATGAAAGCTGGAGCTGAGGGGAACACTTGGCCCTTTAAAAACCCTCCAAGCTGCCTGTATTCAACAGCCAGTGTCGGTCTGCGGTGGTACGGCACCTTCCCCCCGTACTTCTGCACCGTCACATCCCGGTGGTACGCCGGCGTTGGCAGGGGACCCACCACGTACTCGGTGACATTGGGGTCTGGCTGGTTCCCAAAGTACAGCACAGCCAGTGCCTC